>NC_064894.1:10902500-11100000 GCF_929443795.1 Astur gentilis
CTGCACGCCAGGAAAACTGTGGCTCAGTTTAGTTTGGTGGAACTTGCACTGAGCATATGTTTAGTGAACTATTGTAGGAGGAAGAGAGCTGTATATTCCAGGCTAATGCTGGGATTATGTGTCATCTGACTCGGCAGCTCTGGAGCATTAACTGACAAAGCATATCAGGTTAGGTTAATAATCTACCACTTGGTTCTGCTTGAGCAGATCTGTGTGCTCAGGCTAGAGATCAGTGACAAAACACGGAGTCTTGGAGGGATAGGATTAGTTGCTCCGTGATCAGCAGGATGGCACTTGCACCACAAGATGTACAGACTTAATGCCTGGATCTGCTCTGAATCAGAAGCTACATCTGGAAAGTAGCAATACAAATCTCACTCTCCAGGGATGCCCACAGCAATGAAAGCAGGCTTGGATGACAAAATGACAGATACTGGCAATGTGGATGGGATATTACCAGAATGGGAGAAAAAATTCAAGGATATAAAAATACCTGATTGTTTTAACAAGATGCCCCAAGAGACTGGGAAGACTTTCCCTCACTCCAAACAAGTCGGGAATTACCTAGTAGGCAAAATGATCAACAAGGGCTCCTTTGCCAAGGTGATGGAGGGGCTGCACATCCCCACAGGGGAGAAGGTAAGCTCCTAATGAGAGGGTACCATGCACTAGGAATCGCAAGTAACCTCACACTAATTTATGTCAGAAAATTTCAGACCATTTAATCCACAAACCACAACCTACTCAGTGAATTATCCTCTGAACCTTATCCTCATAAATTAACCTCATAAATTGAGTTTATTGCTTATGTATAATCAGTCACATGTGTGAATATGTATTGAGTGCAACTGTTTTCACAATTATAAAACAATATAGACAACAAAGATATCCTCCTGCTGAAAGAGAACAGGATGATGGCATAAGGACAATTTCAAATCTGCTTTCCTTGATAATCCTCATTGAGTAATTAGTGCCGCGTATCTGACCTTTAAAGCTATGGACAACACTTATTGAAAAGCCAGCCACTCCAACAGCAATCATTTATCTGGCAGGAGACAGACAACATCTGTTATCTCTAGCTCAGTTGGGCTAAAATAACGTAGCACTAGACTTAACTGTGGAAAGGTGGATTACTATCGAGTGGCTTTTTGATTTTTACTTTTTTTTGTGGCTTCAGTAGCTTCACTGGCTGACTAGCTTCCCAAACTGCAAAGAGTTTAATCCCAGCCCATTATAGCCAGCATCTTGAGTAGCTTTTAGACCAAGTCAGAAGGGAACATGTGAGAAAAAAGATGAGGTACAGTACAGATGCAGTTACCAGTCAAGCATGTGGGGATTTTTTGCATTTGAGAACATTTCATATATGCATATTTATTTATGCAGAGGCATAGATATGACAGAATTCAGCTTTCCTGGTTTGGCCTTCAAGAGAAATAAAAAGTGTATTCTTCCATCAGGAATGTCTCCCTCTCTGATACCGATTATCAACGCCATGTCAAAAACAGCTTCTCCCATGTCAGCTTACTCCCCATCCTTTTGAAAATTAATCTGGATTGCAAAGCTTTTTGCCAATTTGCACATATCCTGCAATTTAGGTAGCCATAAAAGTCATTGACAAGAGAAAAGCCAAGCAGGATTCCTATGTTTTAAAAAACATGAAGCGCGAGCCACGGATACACCAGATGATTAAGCACCCCAATGTTGTTCGGCTATATGAGACCTTGGAGACTGACAACTCCTATTACATGGTGATGGAGCTGTGCCATGGCGGGGACCTCCTGGACAGAATTTGTGACAAAAAGAGGCTGGCAGAAAGGGAAGTAAGGAGATACACCAGGCAAATTCTGTCTGCAGTAGAGCACCTGCATTGCCAGGGGATTGTTCACAGGTAAGATGTTTCCCCCCTTCCAAACAGCAGTAAGAAATGAAAGTGTGCAAGAGCATAGAGTGGTCTTCTTCACTGAGAGCATTTCTTTAATTTTCCCTTGTAAGAACAGGGATTGCCAAGAAGACTATGTTTGTCAGCCCATCTTAATAAAGTATTTTATTCTTAGTGGTGGTAGAAGCTAAGCTGTTATGCACTCCATGGGGAGTAAAGTAACGAAGTCCAGGGATAAGAGCTGACGAGTGCAACAAATCAATACTTTGCCATGATTATCTTAGAATTAGCTGGTGACAGACATGTATCTAATTCAAATATTTCAGTGTGGCTATGCATGTAAATATTGATTTCATTTGGTTAGCCACAACATATTGAAATAAGCACACATCACTCCGGACAGAAGATTGAGGAATCGCAGCTCACTGCCTGCACAGAGGATGTGGTCCTGTGGGTCCAGGGCTGTGGCAGGTCGCTGACCTTCCACGCTGGCTTTTGCATTATGGGGACAGATCATGACTTCAGCCACTGCTAGAGGAACCTGAGCAGCCCATTCAAGGAGAGCTGATCTTCTTCCCCGCATTGGGGATCTCGGCACATGTGCCAAGAACAGCAGAATAAGGACTTCCATTTTAGGTGGGACAATAGGCAAGAAGCAGTTTTTCCCACCATTTTTCTGTTTAACTTAGTAATTCATGGTCAATCAGATCCTTAATTTTAAATGGTAAATGCACTCATCAAGAAAGCCCCCAAGACCTAACAAGTAATCCAGTTGACTGTATCGTTACAGCAACCATGAAACAAATAAGCTGTGAATGTGATGGCTCAGCATTTACAAGTGCTTTGTGACTTGAAATCCTTGCAATCCAGCACCTAATTATATTGGATTTGTTAATTAAGAAGGAATGGACAAGAAAAAAACAGTCAGTATCTGACCTAGAGAATTTAAACAAACAAACAAAAAACCCGCCAGAAAATAAGCCCAAGGGGCTTCACCCATTTAGTCCAGGCTGACATCCCTGCCTTGCTGGTTCCGTAACTAATCTGTTTTACAGCATTTCTTCAGTGCTCATGATCACAACATTTACGTTCCTCCCATGACAACATTCCTCATGAATTTCTCAAGCCCTCTTCCCTTTTTTTTGTTTGGCAACAACTCTTCCTGGTGAGCAAGGGAGTAGCCTGACTTCTTCCCCTACTTTTATCTTCTTCTGTTGGTAACATTTTGCTGGGAAAGCTTTGCAACAGAGAAGAATTTTGCTGCACACCCCAAGAGTAGTCAGGTACAAAGTGGTGTTAACTCCTCTGGAGACATGCTTTAATATCAAACCTTCCTAACCAAAGGAAAATTCAACCCTGGATCTCAAGTGCCTTTTCATAGGGTTTATGAAGTTGCATGGTCCGGCAGGAGCCCAGCTTCCTTGCTAGGTCATGGGCATAGGCTTGGTGAGCAGTACCTCAACTCATGACCTGCTGTTAGGTTTGAGATTCAGAGCTGTGGCCTTAACCTCATACCAGAATCAGACTGGAAAGGATCTGGAAGGGCTTCCCTGCTCAGCTCCAGTAATTTACAGCAACTCGCTGCTGAGGTTAAACGGATAATTGTGGGTGTGTCCTCTTCTGAAAAAAGGGCATCAATGTTTCCAGAAAGATGAGCACAGAAACAGGAAAGTTACCTCACAAAGTCAATCTGATTTTCTCATCTAAGCACTGAGCAAAGCTCAACTCTTTGCATTGCTTTACCATCAGGAAAGGAGGGTTCCCAAACTGCCTGTTGGGAACAGCTGCTGCTCCACGGGGACGATGCTGGTAAAATCACACCAGGTATCATGGTTCATGACATGGATAATTGTGTGCCAATGCCTGGGTCTATGCCCAGGCCCTCTTTATTGTACTAGAATGGAGGTGCCTGGTGATTGCAAGTTTTCATTCCTAAGTGATGAGCTTAGGAATTTGCTGATTTAATTTAATTTTGCTCAGAAGTGTCTCACAGGCATTCCTGATTTTTAACCCTGGGATATACCTCAGAAAAAACAGTATTTTCTATTGTCTTAATAATATACTTGATGAAAAACTGGCTGGTTTTGTAACTATTTTTAGTCCAAACTGATATCACTCATCAGAAATCCTGTGCTATGTTTTGACAGCTATTTTGTTTCTTGAGCTTTACTTTTCCTATTCAGCACTAACATCAGCACTGATCCAACAAATCCTATGGCTTAAATTAAGGTTGAGTCTACATTTCACAGTAAAGGTAGTACCTTTCTTGTCCACGCAAGATCACCGTTGATTTTGATGCCACAGTTGCCAAAATGATCCAGAAGATGGATCATTGACTCACTTGCCTATTCTCCCAGCACACAGCATTTTACTGTGCCAGATATAAGAAGGCTCAGGCACAAGATCAGGTTCAACACCTTCACAAGCTAACACTCATCAGCTGAGGTCTGCTAACTATCCCTATGCCTGCTCTAGACATGGCCAAATGGTGAGGTAATGCATCTGAGCTTAAAAACCTCAAATAAAGACATATAAGCTAAATCACTACCTCGCAATTGGATTGGGCTAGCACATGCACACAGTCAGCTACCAACTCCTAAAGCTGGTGTTTGCTAAGTGACAGTAACTTGCTTGTATGTACAATTCCTAATTTTTCCTGGACATTTTTCCTGAATATTTTCCCTTCTCCCATATATCCTTTTGAATCACTGCTGGACCAAAGACCTGGAGATGCATCACAAACTGCCCTCTAGGCACTCTCTCTGAAGTCCCCATGGGAACGAGAAAAAATTCATGATGTTGCTTAAACTTACAACATTTCTGGGAAAGTTTCCTTTGGAAAAAAAGAACAAGATGTATCTGATGCAAGATAACTTCTGACACTATGTAAACTTTAATAGTGACCATTATCAGTTTTCTCAGGCAAGAAAGCATACATTTTTATTAACTGTGTGAGCACTCAGCTCAGCATATAGAAGAGCAGTTGTGGCAATCCAATGTAACATTATTTGACTGTAGTGTAGTAAAAGTCATCAGGGTGCACAGTGGGGTGCTAAATCCGATAGAAATGCCAGATTGGCAGTGGCCTGAAACACAGTTAGTTTTAAACCACACAGTTTCAGTGCACAGGGTTATGTCACAGGGATAGGCTATAAACAAAGTTATCTTAAATCTACCTCCCAGCTTTTGGGCACTGGCTTCTTTGCCACTCCAGAAAACATGCTATTGAAATTAAAACTGATTAAAAAGTTATCATTAAAACCATCTCCACTCCATGTTCGGCCTGGGGCAGCAGAGGCTTTCAAATGCAATACTGTCCCATCCAGAACCATGGAGATAAAAGGATGCTCCCATAAAACCACCCATCAGGACCACCAGGTACACCTCCAGACTTAATCCCCTGCAGCAACGCAGTGCTGTTCGTGCAGCACTGGTCCTCCCAGCCCTTGCTCCTTGCTCCTGTCCTTGTTCCCATCCCTTCTTCTGGTTTGTCTTCCTGTACTCTCCGAGGTCTTTGGGCTGACGGGAGGGAAACCCATGTACCCAGGGCCGCTTCTGAAATTTGCTCTGTCCCTCCGTGTCCCCCACAGAGCCGAGGAAAGCCCCCAGTGGCACATGAGAGGCTGTGATGGGAGTCAGCAAAGCATCACGGGCTCCTGGACCAGCTCCCAACACCCAAATTACACTGGCTGAGGATTCCTTCACGCTGTGAAAGATTTGAGCTGCCACTTCAGGCACTCCCCACAGTGGAGCAATATTCTGGCTTCTGGTTTGAATTTGTAAGGATATAAATGTTCCCACAATAAGAGAGTAAGCACCTGAGCCAGCTAACAGCATTTTTTCTGCAGCTCTGAATTACGTCCTCCCCTGTTTACATAAACATCATTGTGGAGATGTCTCCACCTTCAGGGTATCTGTTCCCAACCCAGGTTTGGTACATATCCCCTCTTCCGCAAGCAAGGCAAACTTCACTTTTCCAGTTCCCTTCTCATCCTTCATATCTCTCAGGCATGATTTACTCACAAAGAAAGCAAAAATAGTCAGCAGTGCTCCGTACTTCAAACAACGACAAAAAAACTCTGGTCCGAGTATGTGTAACTTTCTTTGTTACTCAAAAGAAGAAATAAATGCTGTTCACTTTTTTGAAAAAATACATAGGTAGAATGGATGATTCCTAAATGAATGCTCTATTTAAAATATATACTTATAAAACATTCCCTGAATACAGAAAGTTTCCATTTTCCCAACTGAAAACTTCAGGAAGGAATAAGGATCTTGTTACAATTGTAGGCAGAGCTACAGAGTGCAGAACTATTGTTATTATTTCAATTAAACTTTGCTAAAAACTATCTGCAAATGGTTAGCTGGGACATCAGGCATCATAAAGTTTGCTTTCTGTCTTCATTTCAGGGACCTAAAAATTGAAAATTTTCTGCTTGATGAGAACAACAACATCAAAATTGTTGGTAGGTGCACGTTATCTGTGAAGCTTGGTTTCAGCTTTTTATTTTGTGTGGCTTTCAGTGACAGTTTAGCTACTATTTAAACAGCACATTTTATGACTGAGCTTGTGATTATTCAGTAAACATAGTTGAGCTTTTAGAATAAATAGAAGTTATGAAGTATAACTTAACAGCTTGTTTATTTGAGCTTTAACTAAAACATATTTTTAAGAGAACAAGGAAAACAATTTTGCCTATTGTTTTCCCTTGTGTATTGCTGGAGAAGCAAGAAACAATTACAGCTTTTATGTGTAGAAAGCTGTTCCTAGCAGAAGTGATTTGTAGAAAAAGAAATAAATCTTCTGGGGTGAAACGCAGGTATGGACACATTAGCTTCTGTCGAGTCATTACTCCAACTAGAAACCTCATTATTTGGTATGTTCTAAAAAAAAAAAAAAAAAAAAAAAAAAAAAAGACTGTTTTGGTCACTAACAGAAATCTTGCTAGGGTTGTGAAGCAAACATTTATAAAAATGAGGGAATATGCACCAAGCAGTTAACACAGCTCAGAGAAACATTAATTTTATTCTATGGAAACCGCACAGAAAAATCCCCGCAAGGGAAGCTCACTCTTGGAGACGCCACATGTTTAACCCAGTGTTTCCCAAACTTTTAAAAGCTTAACACCTCTAAGAAAAAAGGCACTAACTCTTCACCCCTGTTTTATAGCCAGCCAGTCTTTCACAATCACACCTTTCTCTTCCCTCCCCCTTGCACACATGCACATATACAGAGAAAAAGGCTTAAGTTAGCACATTCTACCCCACATTTACAACGGGCTAAAGCACACCCAGCTGAGCCAAATGCCGTAGCTGATTAAGCCATGCTAATGCAGCTGTGTAGCTAAGCTCTTGTACTAGCATACAGAAACCAAAATCAACCAAACCAGACCCATGGCTGGGTAACTTCACTGTTACTCCTCTGCTAATTCATGGCACATTTATTTGAACCCAAATTGGTATCCACAGCTGAGACATCAACAGATGCTATAGCTAGCTGCTGTTTTCATCTTTCTCCTATCTTCAGCCAACTGGTAAAGTTGAAATATTTTGAGAAGAGACCAAAACTTCTTTGCCTTTGTTTTTGTGACTGTCAGATTTTGGACTGAGCAATACTGCAAAGTTCAAGCATCTGTCCCAGGAGCTGTTACATACCCAGTGTGGAAGCCCAGCTTATGCTGCCCCAGAACTCCTTGCTCATAGGAAATATGGTCCAAAGGTGGATGTCTGGTCCATGTAAGTAGATCTAAAAATATACTTATCAAAACACTCTCAGCACTGAATGGTTTAGACAAGACTGATACAAATGGGTTGGTGGCACTCAGCTTTGGGGCATCAACAGCAAAAGCAGAGATATATCAGAGAAGGGTTGCCAGAAAAAAACAAACTTACGGGTGTGATAAAAGTATCTTGAAATGTGTATCCATTGCAAAACACTGGACAAAAAAAACAAATGAGCAATACACATGCCATTCTGGAGAAACCCTGTGGCAAGGGAAGTCAGCAGAAGGTAGGGTATCTGGATCTAGGAGCCTGTTCTGAAAAGAAAGAGAAAGAACTTGTATGTACCAACCCCCTCAGGTGAAACCCCCACCCTCCTGTCCTGGCACACAAGTTCAGCTGATATCTGAGTAACTTCTGTCAAAATCAGACGCCCTGGACTGACAAATGGGCATTTTAATGTCTAAGGCATATTTTGCCAAAAGAAGAAATCTAAACAGAAAACTTGAATCTCAGGGACACACAGACCAAAGATGTGGCTATAGCAGAGCTATGAGACCTTCATCAATACCTTAGTGAGGCCCTTTATATCAGATATGATAAAAAGGTGGAGTTATTTACTTCATAGGTGGCACAAACCTGAATGTACTTCATTTTCCTTGTTCATAACATCTACAGGATGTATCTCTTATAATAAAGAAGAATGCAAAATGTGCCATCAGAAGAGTAATTTTTCACATAAATTATCTCAGACTTTTCAAATGCATCTGTGGTTCTAGCAGCCAAGTTGTGGGTTTTTTACTTTTTCGACAGTTTTTCTAGGTGGAGCTGGGAAAATGATAGTATATTAAGTCAATTTTTTTATCCTTTGATCTTCATGGATGTGGATAGAAGAGTGGCTCTCCATGATCATCATTCGTCCAAAGGCAATTCATGTTTATCTATATGTATATACGTATGTGCCCACGTATCAGCTTCTCCTCAACTGTTTTGATAGTAACCATGTGCCCAGGTCTGAGTGTTCCACCTAGAACAGAACACATTTTTTAAGGACATTTCTAGCAGGTATGATAGATGAGCATAGAAGGTGAGCGTGAGTAATATAGACTAAGCCAAATCTTCATCTAGAGCATTAAGATTAAAACACCCCGTGGCTGGTCAAACACACCTTTGTCCAGACTCCTCCCACCTATTTACAGTTATAACCATAATTCCTTGCAGTATCTGAACTAACAAGTGGTAGGGTGAAAATCCAGCTATTGAAGCCGGTGATAAAAGCCTGTGGATTTCAAACAGCTCACAAAGCTTGTAAGAGTGATCAGACTTTCTGGCTTAGAAGTGCCACCTCCCATCCTACCCCACAACCATATTATTTAAAGGCTCTTAATGTTCTGCTTCTGTTCACGCACAATGCTAATTTGATCCAAATCCAAACCACCTCATTCAGGACACCTGACAGAAGGAATGGGAGGCCTGGACATACAGAGCTGCTCTGAACTGGGATGTCCCACTTGCTCGTCCAGCTGTGAGAATATGGGGTCTCCTTGAGGAGTTCTCAGCAGTCTTTACTAAACTGTGTATTCACAGAGGACAAAGTGTTTTAGTTTGCTCTACAGTGTTGCTGGTACCTGCATATGGGCATCTGATTCAGATGTCTAAAATAGAAGCTTAGCATTCCTATATGCTCAGAAGAGAAAGAGCATTTATATACACATAAATATATAATGTACATTATTCCTCTCAAGACCTGCTTCTGGCAGGCATACTATATATTAGGGTTTTGACCTAACTATGATTCTTATACCTCAGCCTCCTCTAAATTTACAGGGTATGAATGGTACACAATGTTAAGGATGAAGGGCCAAATTCTACCAAATGACTTCAGTGTAAGTCTGGATTTCAAGAGTGCTACTCTGAATTTATGTAGACATAACACAGATGAATCAGGTCTAGAGGATGCTGTCAGCACTTAAATAGGGTAATACTTATTTCACATTTCAGATGTCTGAATGCGGGCAAAGCAGTAACCTTAGAACCATTTACTGAGCTCACTCTGTTAATAAACATCACATAACAGGTCAAGGGCTATATAAAACTTACATATGGCCCTTGGTGTTTAACATCTGCATCTTAGGCATAAAACATATTTACAATTTAAATCTGAATTGTTCACATTATCATAGTGGAAAAGGGAATTCTGATGGACTAAAATTTTAATTAGAAAGATAAGTTACTTCTATTGTCACAAAATACATAAAGGATTACAGATCGACTGGACTCTGGAATAAAAGGTTTCAGTGTAGTGCAGAAATACTGATTTTATGCAGCAGGACTGAGGAGTCATTACAACGGGAACCAGAAAGCCATATTCAGTCAAAAGCGCATTCAGAAAAGCAACCAGATTGAACTGCAATACAGCTAAGGCTCCTATGAGGCAACAGCGAACAGCAGTGCCTGTTTTGCCTAATCATGACTTTTGTGCAGAAGATTTTAAGATTCTTCGGAGGACTGGAAAGTGATTAGCTTTTGTGCACCAGCTGAACTGAGGAAACAGCTGCTGTATTCAAACAAATCCAGATAGTTCTGTGGGATAGAGGAGAAGCAGATTGTTATAGCTAATAAACTTTCAAGTTTAACATACCATCAGATTCCAGCTACAATTAACACTAAGTGCATTACTGTTAACTAGCTACAATTTGTGTCTAAGATTTGAAAAGAGATTTTAGGACGGCAGCTCCATCCATTCCCCAAATTCCCGTACCCTGGGGATTTCCCCATCCAGTAGGCTGATGAAAAGAGCTATTGCCAGCTTAAAGCACCAATCATGCATATCATCACCAGCAATTTAAAGTGCATGGTAGTGTTTACAGTGTTGAAAAGAAAAATGTATTTAATGTTGTAATGACATTAGAGATCCATTTGCACTGCATATTACTCCACTCATCAGAGAATATTCAGGGGCCCTTCTCTCACTTCAACTCCAGCTCCATTAAATTCACATGCTATTATGTATTATAGAACAACAATCCTTGCTACTTCAGTCAACTCAGTGTTGTTTCATTGCAGTATGTTTCCTTTGTATCTCTGTACATTGTTACTCAAAGGATTCATCAGAAAAGTTTTCAAAAGCATTACATTCAAGGACTAGATTTACCGGAAGGTTTGGTAAAGTGAGAAGCGATTAATCTCACTTAAATTTAGCCATCTGACAACCAGACGTTTGGATTATACCAGGCAGTTAGTGTCCTGTTATTGCCAGTGCAGGAGATAGCTCATCTCCTGAGATACTTAACTGTAGCCTAAAACAGCTGTATAACATAGCTGTGACAAATCTCTCTTGGAATGGCCCATCTCTTTCCATTGATAACTACTGATATCTAGGTTTTAGCTAGTTAAACTGAGGCAACATAAGTCCTAGCTGAGAGTAATAAAATGCATTTATCCATAGGTCACTGGTTCAATTGCAATCTAATGCAACAATTAGAAAAAGGTGCCACCATCTTCTCACGGTTTTTCAATGATCCCATCATATTCTCATAGTTTTTCAACCATCTGAAAACATTAAAAAAAGGTTGCAGTTGTGCACACCCAGAGCAGATCCGATCCGTTTCACAGATAACATTGTGATCGTCTGCACTAATGTGCGAACCAGATCAATTAAATTAGAATTGCCTGAATTCCTAAAACGACTGTCTCAACTAAGTTCAACAGAGAAACGGCAAAGGATGGCGAAGGGACGTGCTGTTGTGGTGGTGTAGCTCAGCTGGAGCAAGGAAGTACCATGGAGAGTGTTCAAGGAAACCTCCCCATTCGCAAACTCGGACAGCTAAGCAAGTTTTCCTTTCCAAACGTTGGTACTTCTCCAAACTGAATGGCAAACCTTCACAAAGTTTGCTGATCGCTGCTAGCAGACTGTTAGTCTTTCGCAAGAGTTAAAGTTTTAAGTCTTCAGCCAACAGCAAGCTGTTACCAAACAAATGCCTTCTAGGCATAAGTCACACCTAATTTAGCAATCTGAGCAAAGCAAGAAGAACTGAATTACTATTTGGAACAAGATCTATCACATCAGTCCCAGCTCTGTGTTGTCACTCAGCCTCCAAACCGAAATGCTTTATTCTGATGGGCTGGGTACGCTACACTGACACTCCAGTGAGCTTGTTTTAAAAATAAACAGCAGGTTTCCACTTTCAACACTGCAGGCTTTCCAGTCACTCACTGTACAGTCTATTTTATACACACTTCCCACAACATTCTTTTCTAGAAAAAGTGGCATTTACATGAAGAAAAAAGGCGCAAGATGTGTATTTGGTACAAATTGCTGCTTAGAGGTGATTTGTAACCTCGTTCTTGATACTGAAGGCAAATCTCTGAAACTTGAGTCGTAGCTTTGTGGGATTTTTTAACAAATATTTATTAGCATTAAATGGAGCTCTGATGTTTGTCTTTTTCTTTGATAGAGGTGTAAGCCTGTTTGTTATGCTAACCGGCACATTACCCTTCATGGTGGAACCCTTTAATATCAAGCAACTACATCAAAAGATGTTAACTGGAGAAATCAGCCCTATTCCGTCAGATATCTCCCCTGGTAAAGCACTCCAAGTTTTATAAAGAATACTGATGTATAAAAGGTCTAGCCCATGTAGCAAAGTGAATTTAGCAATAACGTAACCTTCTGGAAAATAAAAGGTACCTTTTCCAGTTGCTTTGTTTGCATTTAGAAATAACTTTTTTTGTGCCTTAGGCAAGATCTCTTTACCTCAGGCTAGTAGGAAAATAACATTGTTGTCTCTTTAAAAGACCACTATTCTTGGTTCTTCTTTACAGGGGGAATAAAATGTACATTGCTTTTACATAAGTGGAGCAGCTGTGCAGTAAATGAGAACACTGTCATGTTTAGTATGTCCCACGCTGTGTGTCATAGCCAGGCATTCTTTCCTGTTTTTCCCAAAAATCAGTTATCAGAACCTTAGATAATTTTTCCTGAAGAGCTTATCTTTTGGCTACAGACAGAACCCACAACACTGAGATAATTAAAGAAATGGGAGGGCTATTTTTGTGAGGAGCTTATTCATATTTTTCATGAGAAAGAACTGAAATACAACATTTTTCAATGAACCTTACAGACAATCTTTAATGAGGTACAATCTATGGAGTCTTTTAGGACAACTGGGAAAGATAGTTCTCAAAAGTTCTAGCCTGAATTACAGCCCATAGTTCTAAAACCCAGAAGTCGTGTTAGTGTATATACACTCTGGGTTAGCAGTCTGAAATTTACTTCCTCCAAGCTCAAAATTCTGCTGCTTTACAATGACTCCTGTACACCTCTGGCTTGAGTCCCTATTTTCTCTCCACCTGGACTAGCATCTTCTCTGTCGACCATCACAGGCTTGGGCCCCTTCTCACAGCTGTTATCGTGCAGCTTCACTGACCAAGTCAGAAAGCAGAGCAGAATGAGACATGTTCTGCCCAGCTATCTACCAGCACGAGTTCAGATCTCACCCTCGTTTTGAGCAGCTTTACTCTGACATTATGCAATAATGACCCTAGGAACCAAGATTAGCTTCAGTGGCTGCCTGCAGCCAAGTGCTGGGAAGCAGCAGACAGTTCCAGACGAAGCTAGCTGGATCTAGTCCGGAGTTACAGGATCAAGATAATGTGATGATTCAATTTCTTTTTTCTTCCCCAGTAAATGGTATGAGGATATCTACCATAGCTGTCCAGAATGTTTGTACATTAGTCTCTCATTTATCTTTCTTTGGAGATTGGTTGCCAGATAGCAGCTCCATTTTTCTACAAGCCCTCCATAGCTGCAATTATTATATTTCTAATTTTTCTTATTTATGCTATTGTTAGAGCTTCTACTAATAAATGCACTATCTCTGCTTTTCTACAAAGCCCACACAGTTAGTGGAAGATTGCGGATAACTCCATTGTTCCCTTGCCCATTGGGAATTTAGTGAGAGAGCAGTAGTAAACAAGCTTTGCATACTTTAGATCTAAGTTCTGCTGAAGGAGATTACAAGTGAAAGGAGCAGTATGTTCCCAGTTTAATGCTCACTTGCCATTTTGCTCATTTCAAAACATCCCCAAGGAATATGGAAGAATTCAGTAGAGTTTTCCCAAGAAGAAAAAAAAGAGAGGGACTTTATGCAGTGTTGGAGCTGAGTGATAGACATATGGGAATGTTTGAACTTTCTCTGTCCCAACTCCAGGAAGCCAAAGTACAACACGTTACCTGAGCACACAGGTCCACCTCCCTCCTTCGATACAGAGAGTTTTAGCAATGATAAGATTAGCTTTTTTGTGTGAGGAACATTAACTTCTGGGTAGTCAGCTGGCACAGAAGTGCCCCTTCTCAGAGCCTTGATCAAATGCTGAGTGAGCACAATGCTGAGATTGCTATTGATGCCCTAGGCTGCATTCTCAGGGGTAAATCAAGCAAATTAGGAAGTGAGGTCCAGTGCTGTATCTACAGCAGCAGCTTCCATAGGTCCACAGCATGCCTCCCACCATGGTTTGGCCCATGCTGCCCACCCAGCTCAGGTGTCCTTGGGGGAACAGGGTCACCACACAGGACCACAGCAGTTTCAGAAGAGAGCTGGAGCTGATTTATTCAGCAGTCCAGAGGCAGCCCTAGAGACTGGATTTTAGCTGAGTTTCTTACAATGTGGAGAAGCAGGGCAAGTGCCACATTTCTGAAAAAGGAAATTTTGGACTGCCCAAATAATCAGGTATTACTAGTAAACAAGCTATTTCATCTGAATACTGCACAGGAGCTGTACACTTCATGCAGTCCTTACTTGAGCCTGACCCTGCTAAGAGGCCTGGAGTCAAAGAAGCAATAAAAGACAAATGGTTGAATGAAGGCTTCACCAGGAAAATACTGAATGCTGCTACCTGTGAGAACAGGTAACAATTTTCACATCTCTCTTCTAGCTTGGGAATTCAGGATTCAGGATTTGGGGGGGGGAAGTGTTGGGGGTTTTAGGAATTTTGTTTGTTTGTTTGTTTTTAGTTATCTGCTCAGGGCTGTTCCAAAATGACAGAATTTTATTTCAGAAAACACCACATCAAGTTTTCTCACCGTGGATAAATTTAATATAGGAGGAAACATCCTCATAGAACTGCTTATATCCATTGTATTGATAATTTTGTTCTCAACATGCCCCACTGGTGCCACTAATTTCTACACAGTGTGCTTCTAATCCTTTCCTGCAAAACTAGGTCTCGCATGCCCACCTGAGGGAATGACATTTTTATATTACACTGAAGTTCTTGTTATTCTAATAATTTTTATTCTCATCCATCTTTGTAACTGGCCTTAACTAGTTTCCATTTTTTCTTAGCAAGCCACTTCACAGTTTAAAATTATTATAAAAGTTTGAAATAGATATGTGCAATATGACACTTCACTTAAATATTGCCAACTTTTGGGATGTTATTGATCTTTCATATTGGGAGGCTGCCAAGTATACTTTGCATGTCTTTAAATACCTAATTTCAGTGATGGACCTTCTACATCTTCCTCACAGCTGAAAGTAGCTAGTCATGGGTCAAATATTTTGTGACCAGATCATTCTGTAAAAGCCAATAGTTTACATTAATTGAAAAAGAGAGACATTTGCCCTGTGTAATCTGCACCATCTGCAATGGTGTCTACAGGACACATGCAGGTTTTCCTACCACAATCCAGGTGATCCACTGCCAGTCCCAGCCAGGGCTATTAGAAATTTATGCACAATTTGTTCATTTCTCTGAGAACTGCACACCACTCCTACCTTTGCCTTCCTTCCCTCCCCTCAGATGTGTCTGCGCCCATTCATATTGAAGTTTGACAAGTTTGAAAAAATGTCTTAGGAGTCTCAGAATCCAAGGCTGTCATATTTCTAAAATGCCTTTACTAGACTTTAATGCTTACAGAAGCCTGTCACCAAAATAATTATGATTGTAACATAACCAGTTTTATTTCACAATCTGATTTATATAGAAATAAAAATCCTTCTGTACTTTCCTTAGTTCTTTTTTTGCCCTTTGAGATTTTCCTGCCTCTGGGGCTCTTCCTTTCTTCCTACGCACACATACACACACTATCTCTCTGCTAAGCCATTTGAGACTACTGTACTGAGAACCAAAATATACACACTTGATTAAAATGAGAAAATGCTGTTTTCCATCTTTTAATTTTTCAAGCTTAATCCTGGTGGGTGTCCTTTCAGAGTAATCAATTATATCAACAATAGGATATTTAGTAATGCAGTAACAGCCTCAGCCCAGCAGTGAAGTTAGCGTAGCCAGACAGAGGATTTTTGCACAACTGTGTATCATAATCTGTCTGTACAATCGACTTAGCCTACTCCAGCTACATCACAAGAAGTGTGTTGTCCACTTACTGTAAATTCAGACATTGTACCTGGACGCATCATTTGTATTTAAATACTTTTTCCTAATTTTTCAGACTCTGCCCCAGTCAGTTGAATCCTGTTGTTTTAAACTACATGACAGAAATTATGGAGTTCAGTCTTTCAGAAGTTATTAACATTTTAATAAATAACAGACCCTCTCCTGCCATGGCTTCTTATTGCTTATTGCTGAAGAAACTGCTCAGGTACCAGAAAGACCGCAAAAGAGCCCAGGTAAGATATCATGATCATGACAGGCATAAAGTGCTCCCTGGATTCTTATGAGGAACATCACAATAGCCACACAGCACACATGCAAAAGGTGGTTGTCCATGGAACGGAGATAAAATTCATCAAAAATAGTAGTGAAATTGCAGATCTGGGTGCAGTCTCAGGAAACCTACGTTCTGGAATTCTCAGAGGTGATTATTTTAAGAGATTTTTTTCCCCAGAGATAAATATACCCTTTTTTTATGACTAATGAATTTAAAAAATGGGCTGCTGGTTGTAACAGGATTGAGAATTATTTTGCTTTACATAAAAGATTACTTTTCCATTGGGAAAAGGAGCATTAGCATCTCAGTGACCTCGCCATCCCTTCCCTTTCTGACTGGTCCGTGAGGGCCTGATCCAAAGTCTGGGGAAGCGAGTGGGAAGCTGTGAAAGTTGTAAAATCTTTTCCCAGCATCTTTTTTTGTATTTTTACTGCTGTATCTTAGGCTCACACTCCAGCTCTGACTCACTCAGGGACAAGGAGTGAGATCAGAGGGGACAAAAGTTTAAAAAATAAATTCAGAAAATTATGGTAATCGCTGGTAAGGCCACAATTAGTTAAAAAGGCTGTAAGCTTTTCTTTTACAACCGTCTCCACTAAGGGGTTCACAGCCCAGTCATAAAAATTTTGCTTCAGGCAGAAACTAGGCAGACAGGAAGCCAAATTCCAGCTTCTAACACACAAGTGCAATGGGAAAAGTCTCAGCTACAAAACAACACACATCAGCGATTAGCCTCCTATTCAAAGCCTTCGCCCTAGAGAAGCTGTATTTTGAGAAGGTCCAGTTGACTCCTCTAGAAATTATTCAGATGAGCTTGAGCAGATCCAGATCTCCATCCCAGCACACAGCCCCAAGGTTGCAACAGCCTGTGCAGTGTTCGCAGGCAGAGCCATAACTCAAAAATATGAGTTGGAGAGTGTATGTGTGTGTGCATGCTTAGGGGGAGGAGGCTGTCCTTCACATATGTGATTTTTTCATATTATAATTTTAAATTGGATCTGCTAAATCATAAGTCACTCAAAAAGAGACGTATTGTGAAGGCTATTGACCAGCCTTCTTGAATCTCTGGATGTCAAGCTGATTTACAGCCCCTAGAGATCTAGCCTTCCAGGCAAGTGGTAGTGTTTCACGTCCTCTATGACCTCTTTCAGCATCTTACCCTGGTGGAAGAGGGAAGCGATCATGCGTATAAAGTAAGTTACAAGCTGATTAAGGGGCTGTGTTGCTTCCTGCCACTCCTGGCATCCAAAATGCCCTCTTAAGGCAGAGAGTCAAGCTGAATTCAAGCACAGATGCAAAAAATGGCTCCGATTGTAAGGTAATAACACTACAAATTATTGTTCTGAAGTCCTAGTATATATATATTTCCAGGCAGGCTGGAGGTTTTGGTAGAGCAAGGAGAAAAAGAGGGTAAGTTTAACAAAGGAATGACTGACATTTTCTTTCTCTGTGTTAGCATTTTTCCAGTCAAAGGTTTAAACCCAAACTGGTACTGACTCAAAATAACCTAGCCAGCTACCAGCTCAAAACAGTGGTGAGTTTCACAGATTGTCTGAGGTTGGCAGGGACCTCTGTGGGTCATCTGGTCCAACCCCCTCACTCAAGCAGGGCCACCTAGAGCTGGTCGCCCAGGGCCATACCCAGATGGCTGTTGAACATCTCCAAGGATGGACACTCCACAGCCTCCCTGGGCAACCTGTGACAGCGCTTGGTCACCCTCACAGTGAAAAAGTGTTTCCCGATGCTGAGAGGGAACCTCCCGTGTTTCACTTTGTGCCCACTGCCTCTGGTCCTGCCACTGGGCACCACTGAAAAGAGCCTGGCTCCGTCCTCTTTGCACCCTCTCTTCAGATGTTTGTGAACATTGATGAGATCCCCCCGAGCCTTCCCTTCTCCCGGCTGAACACTCCCAGCTCTCTCAGCCTTTCCTCATAGGAGAGATGCTCCAGTCCCTTCATCATCTTTGTGGCCCTTGGCCGGACTCTCTCCAGTATGTCCACGTCTCTCTTGTAGTGGGAAGCCCAGACCTGGACCCAGCACTCCCGGTGTGGCCTCACCAGCGCTGAGTAGAGGGGCAGCATCACCTCCCTCGACCTGCTGGCAACACTCCTCCTCATGCAGCCCAGGACACCATTCATTCGCCTTCTTTGCAGCAAGGGCACGTTGCCAGCTCATGATCAACTCGGTGCC
This sequence comes from Astur gentilis, assembly GCF_929443795.1. Classification (NCBI taxonomy): domain Eukaryota; kingdom Metazoa; phylum Chordata; class Aves; order Accipitriformes; family Accipitridae; genus Astur; species Astur gentilis. The sequence continues at coordinate 10,920,965 of NC_064894.1, forward strand.
CGCCAGAACCCCCAGGTCCTTTTCTGCCAAGCTGCTTTCCAGCTGTGCTGTTCCTCCCCAGGAGCAGGACTTCGCACTTCCCCTTGCTGAACTAAACCTAGCGGGAACATGTTTAGCATGTAAACTGTGTACACGCTCTGGGGTCTATTCAGTTGTGTCATACCACAGCTCCCCATTTCTACACCTTCCTTATATCCCTTTCCATGTAGATCCCAGGTGTGCAGTTCTTTCTTCTGCACCACAAAACAATGCTGATCTGCAAATCTTCATAGGTTCAGTCTGGGGACTTCTTAAATTTGCATTTAGACAGACAATCTCCCTTTGACAGCTTTGCAGGGAAATGACTCACTTTTAGGAGATCTTTGCTGAGAACCTGAAATACAGGCACAAACTAAATGCCTAAATTTGGCAGAGTGGATTCTATCGTAAATAATACTTTCTAATATCTGTTACTAAGACATAGAAATTAGGAAATTAGACCAGAACAATTCATACCATCTTTCCATGTTGCTAAAAGTTTGTTTCCTCTTGTTTGTCAGCACAAGGTTTGTAAATGCTACCTTTAAACACATAAACACAAAGCCTCCTATTAGTACCATTTAGAGATTATTCTGTTATCAAAGAATGTTTATAAAACTCATAGTTTTTTTCCCAGTCACTCTACATTTGTTTATTTCTTAATTTTTTCCATCTACTTTCCCTTATATTCTTCTGTATTATGAAAATTAATATTTCTTCCCTGCTAATAGTTAGGCTCTGCAACTATTTTTAGCTAATAATGATCACTGCTCAGTTGTTTCTTATTCAAGCCTTTTACACAATTAACCTGCGCAATCACTCCTCCCAGGAGCTCTTTTGTCAATGCTACCACCTTATGTCAGTTTCTCCAATGTTCAATAACATTCATGTTGCCCAGAAAGGTTGGCGTTTGGGCAAAAAGAGGGGAGAGAGAGGGGAAGGCTGGCTAAGAAATGAATTTGGGCATTCTTACTCAATGCTCTTATGTTTCCAGTATCCTCTGGCCTGTTCTTCAGCAAAAGCTACTTTATGCACATGCTTAGACAATGGCAAAACTTAGCCCTAAGCGTATGCAAAGTATATAGGGAAAAGAAAAGAATGCATCTCTTGGATCCCAAGGCGGAGCCCCACACGGGTGGCATGACGTTTTTGGGCAGAGGCAGAGCCAAGAGCAGCCCCCAGCTCCCCTGGAGCCTAGCCCACGCTGCGCTGGCGCGGCTCTCGGAGGAGGCAGCTGGCAGGGCATTATCTTGGGGGGAGGATTCTCTGCTTTGGTCTAAAAGAGGCCAAATTCAACCACCTCTTTGGCAGTCTGCAATGCACTTATCCGACCACCCGGCCACAGAGAGTTGAAACCGAGGAAGAAGCGTAAAGATTAACAGAGTGTGAGGGGGAAATTTCCAAGTTTTTCTTCATCTTCTTGTTGAGTTCCTGATAATGTTACTGGAGCTTAATTACAACAGCATGGGTATTTGATATTTGTATTACAAATTATGCCAAGGATATTTCAAAATGCGTAGATAGATGTTCTTTCTATTCTGTATAATGCCAACTATTTGCTATTTATTACTAGCAGTGTGAGATCTGTCTTTAAATCACATAATTTCCTTTCAGCTCTCCAGATCTTGCAAATGTATGCATCTGCTTTAACTTTAAGTATGTGAATAGTTTCACTGAGCTCAACAAGACAACTTGTGTGCATAAAATTAAAGCACAAAAATAAGCATTTAAATCTAAATGAGTGCAAATTTAGATCTTAATGACCAAAACAGGTAAGTAACAACTAACAGTCACAGGCAAAATGAAGTACCCTGAAAACAAGTTGCCATTCATTTACATTACTTCTGTCTAGGACCATAGAGGCTATTGCGTATTCTTGTCTGCCTATGAAGAGATATTTACAGACAGCTAATATTTATAAAGGAGTAAATTTACGGTAAAAAAAATACTCCAGTATTTTTGAGCAAATTAAAAACCTCCCCTCAGTAAATTGTAGAGAAAGTTGGCATCTGGCTCTTCTGAAAATTCTGTCCAAAAAGAACCAACCATATCAAATATCAACACAAACAAAAAAGTATTTGCATTCATGACAATGCTCATGAATAACATGCAATAAAAAAATCCACCAACACGATCAGCCCAAAACATTGTTTGGAATTCAAATACATATTCACAAACCACTGCGTTCAACTCATTCCAGGCAGCAGACTACACTATGATTTTTCACACAATACTGAAGAAACATACAATTTCCTGGGGACAAATTTTCAGCAGAACTTCTAATCTACAACTCCAAAAAAGTCTGTGGAAATTATTTTTCATGTACAAAACCCCTGTTTCAAAAACCAGTGCAAGTCATTGTATTTGCAACTCCTTGTATACACAAGTTAACATTTGTACATGCAAATAATAGTTTTGGTGGATGCAAACAGATGTGATTCTCATTTTTCTGGGTGCAATTAGAGAAGTCTGCTGAAAGCTTGACCCTGAAAAAAGCATAAGATCCTTCCCGTGTTCAAATTTGAGCCATAAGTCATTGGATAAACTTAAAACACACCCTGTCCTTTTATGCATCGTAATTTCTCCAAGCAATGTATTTACATTTTATGTGTTCTGTTGTAGAAGAGGGAGCCTTAATGATTACAATTTGCCATCCAGAACTTTATAGCTAGTCCTTGCAGAAAATAGCATTTCTGCCAAAAAGCTTCCTGCCCAGGTGCTTAACCAATTAGCTCTTAAGAGGTCTGGCAGTAAAACCAGTCATGGCAAGTTTTCTGATATACTGTATATAAGGTGACAGCTTGCAAAATGTAAGATGAAAATTTGTTTTCTTAACTAGCAGTGTGTAAAATCCTGGGAGACTATTTGATTGCGTAGCCTAAAATGCTTATGACATCTCAAATTCCCAATTGATCGAGTGTGGTTTTAGCAATATGTTGTCAACTTAAACATATTGTGTTACTTTTTATAAATACTTTAAAAATAATTTCCTTAATTGTGATTGGGTGCTGCAAATATGTATGAAGGATGGAGTAACCCCACAAGTTTGAGGTTTGGGGCCCTTCAACTTTTTCCAAACATTTTTGTTAACTCACAAAATACATGCAAGCTTTCAAAAGCTTTCTCCACAAATTACACCCACTTTTTATAATGGCATGTTAGATTTAGAACATATTTTTCACAAGGGGAGTAATCTGCAATGCAGAGAATAGAAGAAAACAATGAAAGATAACTATACCATAGTAAAACAAATGAGTTCTCCAATTCTGGAAGCAAGAAGTTTGTATTACGTGGTGACGGCAGTGAAAAGATCAAAACTCACTACAGAAAATCCTTGAAGTGGTAGCTGCATAATGACAAAGTGGGTCTGTCAAAAATTATATAGAGAACATACAAAAAAGCTTGGTATTGAACTGGTATATCCATGTGGGTAGTCAATACATTTCAGAAATTTCATCTTCAGGAGTGCTAGACCTGAGGGAAGATAGTCTTTGGCAGAAGCAGTACACGGGACTTAGTACCATAGAAGTGGATTTATTTCACCGTTCAGCCCTTGCATTTTAACAAGGTTTTGATACCTGAAACTCAGTGTGCATGAGGCTACCGTAGTGAGGACTCTGAAAACTTGGATCGTGGGATAGGCAAGTGTACTACATATGAGAACACACCCCTCGTGCATGTAGGATGCACATAGGAGTAAGGGTGATGGCACTGCAGCAGGAGGGAGTCCTGGAGCCCATGCTCATGTCAGAAGGCTCAGTCCTGTTACCACAGCTCCATGGAGGTCTTCCTGCTGCAATCCCACTGCAAAACCTTCCCAGGACTGGGCTAGCCCTGTGCTGGCTGCCTCTCCTCACAGCAGACAGCAACAGTCCCACAATAATCTTCCTCCTGGATCGGGGGATAGCTCAAAGCATCCTGTAATGTTTTTGCTTTGCAGCATGAGCTCTGTGGTACCCTGGTCTCCCTTAGACATCTATTAGCAGACTTTGTGAGCCATAAGCCTCAAAGGAAGACCTACAGGCTCTCCAGAGGTAGCGTTCTAGTCTCCAGTGGGTTTTCAGGAAAACTTGCTCCCTATGGCCTCAGTGGTAAAAGGCAGGGTCTGCCAGCCCCTGTGCAGCTGGGTTTCAGGAAGAAACTCTGGCATGGGGTCTGCCGAGATGAAAAGTTGGTGTGTGGAACTAAGGCTTGTGTGAAAACAAGATTTCCCATTGCCCATGTTATACTGTGATATCCTTTAAAGTTCAAGATGCTTTTATGTTCCATACTAATTGAATGCTGTCCGATCATTTTGCAGAGGGAAAATGAAGTAAAAAACCACAGTGTTAACCCTGATAAACATTTGAATGAGGAGTCAGAAATTCAGATTTCCCAGAAGGCTGAAATGGACACTCTGGAAAACCTCAGGAGTTACGGCAATAGGGCATTTCCTTCTGTACTAACCCTGGCAGTGCCAGATGCTATTCAAGAAGATGAGATTGCAATTACATTGGAAAACCAAGAAAACTTGCCAGAAGGTAATGTTCTGAACTATAGTCGTGGCATCTTAGTCTGAAAGGGTACTAGGGTATCTGTCTTGGGGGGAAAAAAAGGGAACACAATTCCTGAAAATGCTATAGAAATATCCTTCCACTTTGTTTTGAAATTACAAGTATTTTGAGCAATTGTTTCGCAGCCCCAAGTTTGGTGATTGATTTAATTTTGATCAGGTGAAAAAATTAGCAGGTGAACACCTGATCCACTTCATACTCTGCAGGTACTGATTACAAATAACTGTTCTGTGTCATTGGGCAGGTTAGTTCCTCTATGAGTCACCCTGGGATGGTACTAGTACATTAAGGCATTTCCAAGAACAGACATTTATGATTAAAAAAAAAAAAAAAAAAGGAAATTATTTACATTCCCAGGATGAATGTGGGCATGGCGCAAGTGTCACAACTTCACTATACTCAAGAAGGGGTTGCACTCACATATATGGCATCATTTTCCATAGTCTCAAAAATATAGAAGATGCACAGTACTGCATAATCAGAGTCCAGATCTGAATTTAGACTTATTTCTGCTCCTAGTCCTTATTGCATGCCCACAGCTATTTGCATATGTGGCATGGCTAAATGAATGTGATACAGCACCAGAAGCATAAATGAATAATAGTTACTAAAATTAAGCCAGGCAACTTTACGCCGAGATGCTCATTTAAGACTATTCACCCAACCAAAAAACCTGCTGATTGCCTACCTGCAGATCACCATTTGCTTTAAATACTTGGTGCAAAATTTCTATCTATGTCAAAATCTACTTTTATTTATGCCTTTACAAGTACTGACTTTTTTATTATGGGATGAAGCTGTTTTGATATTAACATGTTATTTTTCTTGAAATTACCATTTCCACAGAAGCTGATCTTATGTATTCTATATTCTATTTAGTTTCCAAATTTGCAGGCAGAGAGTTGGTCCACCTTGGACCTCCTAAGTCACCAAGCAAAAGTACGCCAAGTGAGCCCATTTATCAGCCACTTTTGGACTTCCGGGAGAATGTGAATGATTTTGAAGACTTGACTGAAGCCAAAAACCCATGTCTTCATGAGAAATCACCACCCACACCAACAGATAACCAACCTCCGTCTTCAAACGTCCAAGCAATGACATGTACAAGCAAAGCACCTCGCAGGTTGCTAATAGAAAACAGAATTATTACCAGAAGTCCTTTGTCTCATCAGGACATGAGGTTTAAAGTTCTTCTGAAGGCAGTAGATGACACTATTCACATCCCAACACAGTGGCACCTTGATGAAGAGGGCACTGACGTCCTCATGATTGACCCTCTCCAGCTGTCACCTTTCCCCAGGCTGCAACAAGCTGCCCTGAGACAAAACCCAGCTAGAAAGATTTCCTGGCTAGGGACATCACAGCAACATACAAATATCTGCCCTCTGGTTTTATGTAAAAGTTCAAAACCACCAGCCTCCCCCATGTCCCAACAGCAAACATTTACCATAGGAAGTATGAGGCAGTCTAAAGAAAAGCCAACCCATTTTTTCAACAAGAAAACTAAGAAAAACTTTGTCCAACTCAGACACATACCTAAAACTACAGATTTAAATCTTCCAGTTTTATCTCCACCATATCAAACCAGGTTGGGTAAAAATGCAGAGATTCTAAGGTTAAATTTTGCATAAATAAAACACGCACAGAGCATCAGAAGAAAATAGGATGAAGGGGCAGGAAAGAAATAAAGATGGAGGGAAACAGAGAGCAAGAAACGGAAGGCAGGAGAGAGAAATCCAATCTTAAAATGAGACACCTCCAAACACAAAGAAGAATGATATGATTTAAGCTGTGTATCCTCTGATATTCATCAAACATTGGGCTACAAATTTTGCAGAGCACACCAAAGACACAGAAAAATGGATGCCACTATAACAGTACAACATCAAGCATGTTTAGGCAAAAAAGTGGACACTGCAGGCAGAAGATATGATTTTAAATATTTTGTATCAACACATGTTGTCCCAAACTTGTGTTGCTTGTACTTACACATTTCATTCAGGAAATAAACCTGGTCAGGCAATTTTCATTAAGCTGTGAGCATAATGCAGAAGGTAAACAAACAGTAACAATGGTGGAATAATTGATTTTGGGGGGATTGTTGTAATAAACAAAATAGTCATGGCACTGATCTTTTATTTATTTATTTATTTATTAGTTTTAACTGTGTGCATTCTAATTAATGGAGACTATGCAACCTAACTCTCCTGAAAGGAACAAATGAATACATTTTCCTTGTAAATTTAACAGCCTAATTAGGACTGCCTATTTGTAACTGTGTGCCTTTGCAACATTTCTCCCTTACTACTGAAAATATGCATTTGCTTTCAGTTTCAATGACTGATGCTTCTTAGTTAGCTTTTCATAGTACTAAGCTTTGAGCCTGATTCTGTCCTCAAAACAGTTTTAGATCACTTTAAATCCCTTAAATTCAACAGATTTGAAACTCCAACAGAGGTAAGGATACAATGGGAATCTGCATGTTTGCTGCTCTGTAAGCTCACATGTAGATGTAAAAGATGTGCAAACTTGTTTCCAAGTAACACCAGATAGCTATACAAAGAACAGCAGCAAGAAAAAGCCACAGAAGAAGGCATAATCCTAGGAGCTAAACCCAAGGCTTTTATCTGACAAGCACCGTGGTAAGCATTTGATCACACCAAGCTGGATCAAACCTGTGGTCCCATTTTACTCTGTCTTGCCTTCCCCAATGCGCCAGGACAACATCAATGGCGTGAGCTCTTCATGGTCCACGCAGCTCCTGCACAAGCGTGCCGCACCGCCTCGGTGAGGGCAGCTTATGCAGACCTGCGTGGGTGCCAGCCACTCTGACCTCTCCTCGGCTGGGCTGAAACAGCTCCTGCGGAGCCCTGCTCTCAGCCAGCCCTGGAACAACTTCTGAATAACAGAGCTGGTTTTAACTCAGTACATCTTTGCTGACCGGGCTTACAGGGCAAGTCCAAGCTGCAGCTGAAGAGCTGGAGAGGAAGGATGGGGCGTGTCAGCAGGAATTTATTACACCAGCTTCACCACTGAAGAAATCGTACTGTGTAACTTTGTCCTGTGAGCGTGTGGCTGCAAGTCAGACGTGCCACCTGGGCTTGCAGCTGAGCTAGGTGGAAAAGCTAGTGCCTCTGCCTGTTGTTTTTCTCCAAGGCTTAAAGTCTCCTCAGAGCATAAAAGCTCATGTAGTCACTCCAAAATCTAGTTGATCAGAATGATAGAGGTTGGAAAGAAACTTACTATTCAAAACGCTTGGAGACCCCAGCACAATTTGGCAGAACGTGGCCAGGAAGCAGATAGATACATGTGGCATCTGCACTCCTCTGCTCAGAGGGCTAGGAAGAACCACTGGTCCCCAGACAGGGGCAGGTGGCAAGGAAGCTCAAATCCAGCAGTTTCACTTACGCAGACCTGAGGTAATGAGCAGCACAGGGGCCATTTGCTCTGCTTATAACTCTGGCACCATGCAATTCAGAACCTAGAGGTAGGTTTCCAGATAATGTTTTTCTCAGAAAATCTGATTTCCTTAGAATTTAGAAAATGTTTATGTCTCAAAAATATTTTTTAGCTTTGAATTGCCCTTACAAAACACTTTTTCTTTGAATATATAGTTTGAAACAAATTATTTCAGCTGTAAGTTGACATTTCAATTTACTGTTTCCTTTCACAATACTGAAGTGCTTCATTCTGACCATAAAAGTCTAAAAGCTTTTTCCTCGACATCGTTTTTTTCTGAGAAAAATGTCTTTCCTTGACACTTTTTAATATTTTGTCTTTATACTTCAATTCCAGATGACAATAATGTCAAAATGCTCTAACTTTTTTCAACGAGTCGAAACTCTATTTTTCCAAACAGCTTTACCACCATCTTGCAGCTCCTCCATGAGCCCTCAGAGACAGGAGAGCAAGAGGAGCTTATGCTTCTCCTTCATCAAGTCAGTCCAGGTGTGCCTATGTAGGTGCCAAGCAGACAACAGCCGCAGGAGAATACCCATTCCCCACTAAAACAAAGCCCAGAACGATCCGTGTTAAGTGACTGTGCACCATGACCAAGTGCAGAAGAGCCAGCTCTTCCTGGAGGAGCTCCAAACTATGATGCCTTCATCCTCCCGTGGCCTCAGCTGCCTCCAGCCCAGCCTCTGCTCTGGCTGCAGCAGAGGACAGGGATTTCCAAGGGGTGAGACACTTAACCAGCGATCAGAGAAAACATCAAGCCTTTGCGGGGTCCCTGCCACCTCTCTGTTCTTTCCATCTTCAAAGTAATATGGTTCTGTGGTGGGCTGACCATGGCTGGACACCAGGTGCCCACCAAAGCCACTCTATCACTCCCCTTCTCAGCTGGACAGGGGAGAGAAAATATAACAAAAGGCTCTTGTGGGTTGAGATAAGGACAGGGAGAGATCACTCACCAATTACTGTCACAGGCAAAACAGACTCAACTTGAGGAAATTAGTTTAATTTATTATCAATCAAAACAGAGTAGGATAATGAGAAAATAAAACTAAATCTTAAAACACTTTCCTCCCACCCCTCCCTTCTCCCCAGGCTCAACTCAACTCCTGATTTTCTCTACCTCCTCCCCACCAGCAGTGCAGGGGGATGGGGAATGGGGGTTGGGGTCAGTTCATCACAGGTTGTCTCTGCTGCTCCTTCCTCCTCAGGGGCAGGACTCCTCACACTCCTCCCCTGCTCCAGCATGGGGTCCCTCCTATGGGAGACAGTCCTCCACAAATTTCTCCAACATGGCTCCTTCCCACGGGCTGCAGTTCTTCATGAACTGCTCCAGTGTGGGTCCTTTCTGCAGGCTGCAGTCCTTCAGGAGCACACTGCTTCAGCATAGGTCCCCTGTGGGGTCACAGGTCCTGCCAGAAAACCTGCTCCAGCGTGGGCTCCTCTCTCCATGGGGCCACAGGTCGTGCCAGGAGCCTGCTCCAGCACGGGCTTCCCACGGGGTCACAGCCTCCTTCAGGCATCCCCCTGCTCCGGCGTGGGGTCCTCTGTTCCCGGGCTGCAGGTGGAGATCTGCCCCCCCGTGGTCCTCCCTGGGTTGCAGGGGGACAGCCTGCCTCACCATGGTCTTCATCCCCACGGGCTGCAGGGGAATCTCTGCTCTGGTGCCTGGAGCATCTCCTGCCCTCCTGCTGCACTGACCTGGGGGGCTGCAGGGCTGGTGCTCTCACATCTTCTCACTCCTCTCTCTAGTGCAGTTTCTGTTCAGCAGCAACTTTTTTCCCTTCTTAAATATGTTATCACAGAGGTGCTACCACCATCGCTGATGAACTCAGCCTTGGCCAGCGATGGGTCTGTCTTGGAGCCGGCTGGCATTGGCTCTGTCGGACATGGGGGAAGCTTCTAGCAGCTTCTCACAGAAGCCACCCCTGTAGCCTCCCCACTACCAAAACCTGGCCATGCAACCCCAATACAGGTTTCTTATTTCTAGGAGTGGTTTACTAAAAAGTAAGGCAATATCCCTTCTTCTGCCCTGTCTGGCCCTTTAAAGGTCACAGTGCTGAAATAAATGTTTCTTCAACATGCCACAGCTGAGTATTGCTTTATGGACATCATGCAGAGAGAAAAGAGATTTTCTACCTTTGCTTTCCATACACTCATTTAAGGACTAGCTTCAGTCTGGCCTTCTCCTGAGCTGTTCCAACACCTCTGAAACATGTATCTGCAGCTAGCACAGAGCAGCCATATCTGAGCAGGAACACTCATCTACCAAGGATATTAACACTTTGAAATAAAAGCCCCTCATTCCTGAAGGGGAGAAGGAAGGAGTGCATTTAACGGGTCAATGCCATAAAAGCGGGTCCGATAACGTAGCACATGACGATGGAAACACCTTCAGGCAGCCAGACTGCCTGGGTGGCCCAGGCAGGGAGATGGTGCCAATATTTTAACAAGTGGCTCCCACAAAAACGTTTTCCTTCAGCAGGTGATAAATTTATGCTTCAGGGATGTGAAGTCTGCAGAAAGAAGTGAGGGGCTCTGGAATCTGCCCTTTTATTTAACAATGTAAATTAAAAAATATGCTTCTAACTAAGGAAGGGGACATCGCTGCTTGGCAAGAAAATGTACATTAAGACACACTTGGCCAGAAATGCACTGAGTCATGCAGAGGAGTGTTTGACCAGTGCAATTCATGTGGGGGGACAGGATGGAGCTGAACACCTTGCACAGGAGTCCCACAGCATGCTACTTCAGGAACGGTTATTGAAAATACCTAACACTGAGTAAAGTCTTATTACAACCCTGATAAAAAGCCAATGCTAGTAAGATGCAAGACAAGGTGAAGTGGGATAGCAAGGCTTTCACACATCCTCTCTCACATCTGGTAGCAGAAATGTAACAACAGGGTCCCAAAGAAACAGCTTCTGAAGGAGCATTTAGCTACTTCATTACATCTATAGCAGTCCCTTGTACAAACAAACTTCGCAGAGTCTCTGCTGGGACTGACACTGGATCTTTAGGTCCTTCAAGTCAGTCTCTATAAGTGGATCCTGCTATTTGCATGGTCTGTCAATGCAATCATGAGAGATTCCCAGCCCTCCATTTCATAGGTTTTCCATTTACACATAGGAAATGGCACCTTTTACTTCTATCCTGTTTCTGAGCCATATTAATAAGTTCAACTGCTTTATGTATTACCAGTTTCAACACTGTTCTGCTTTTCAAATCACAACTGTTTTCATGTCAGCAAAAGAATTTCAAACCACAGGAAATTCTGGGGAAGAAGTACAAATATACACTTAGAAAAAGCTATCAGGAAGCAGAATCAAACCTACAGTTGGAAAAATATGAAAAAAATGTCACTGCTTTCATACTGCACTTTTAATTTCATCATTCTTTAAACACATAAATGAACAAAATTAATAATTCAGCCAGTGAAGGAATTTCTGTTTAGCCTCTGAGAAATCCCTGAATAATTCAGAAGTTCTGACATTAGATAGCCTTTGTCATGCTGACCCATCCACCCTGCATAAAACGCTGAAGAGAGATCCAAGTGACTGACCCATTCTCTCAGAGCTGTCTCACATTACAGCTTATGAACAACAAAACTCTGCAAATCAGAAGCTCACAAAAACAGAGAAAGCAGCTCGTGTTCACCTGTTGTCTGTGCCAGCAAGATGATGAGAAAGCGCAAACAGGAACATTTTGCTCATTCCTTATAAACAGGGTGTTAAAACTACAACACCTGATCTGCAGCCCAAGGAAATCCACTCCTTTGACTTGCCTGGGCTTTAATCTTAGGGTATGTTAACGGTTTAAGAAATTCAGAAGATATTCATCATACAAAAACCATTTTAAAATAAATCAGCGTTTGCCAAACTGAAAGTGAGCTTGAGAAATATATAAACACATTTTCTTCCATAAAGCAGCACTTACAATTTTTTATGTTCCTTATATGTAACATACATTTGCCTCACCCATATATCTGAAATGAAAATCTTTCAGTATCATAATGACATTGACTACATATACCTTTCCTCTCTTTCACCACTTTTTCAGTTCTGGTTGTTGGTTTGGGTTACAGATTACATAGATGGATACTACAGAAAAATGTTAAGGTAGTGAACTTCAGAAACATTGTCTTCTTAAGAATAAATACTTGAGATTTCTGCTATTACTTCTGACATAAACTATTCCAGCATGAGAATCAGCAGAGACCTTCCCACCAAGTCCACCATTTTCCTGGCTGTAGTGTTTGGGCTCCAGTCCCTTATACACACATATTTTGTGGCTAATCCAATAGAGAGAAAGCGAGAGAAGACTTTCAGGAAAGAGCTATTTCCAGCTAGGAAGGAGCTATCATAGAAGTTAAGATGTCTACCACCACTCAGGAGAGTGGGTAGAGGGGCAAAGGGAACAAATAGAGCTAAACACCATGAGACATACTCAGGTTGAGATTTTGAGGAGCAATAGGGTCCTGCAGTGGGATGTCACTTACCCAACATTAAATAGAGAAGACATCTCTGACTAAGCTGGTTGTCTAGACTCCTTTGTTGTCAATGGAGATTATGAACATCTGGAAAAGAGGGAAAGTAAATTAGTTTTGGAGCTCCTTGGACAGAGTCTTCAAAGGCTGCCCAACTGGACTGCCATAGGATGACTTGATCCAGCATATTGGGCTTTGAGTTTCCACAGACTGGGGACTAAATACAGAGCATTCGTCTCATCTCATGAACATTATAGCCAGCAGGACTCTTTCCTGACCTCCCCAGGAGCACAAAAGAGTTCTAAGTCTCTACTGGAGCATGTATCAAAGGCTCAGAAAGGTAGAAGGGAGGATCAAATGGGTCCTTAAACCTCAACAGCTGCTTCTAGGCAGGCAGATATTTTACTTGGGACATCTGTATTTAGTAACTGTAACAGCTTTCTGAGGCCAGCAAGAAGACTGGAAGCCACTTTTTACAAATCCTTTCTTAGAAAGCAATTCCTCTGTAAAGCAGAAAGCGAGTATTCCCCTATTTAGACAAAAGAAGGATTTAAATATCAAGCCTGTCCATTGTAGCAGCTCAAGCAGGCAATGAAAAGCATGAGGGACTATGTTACACAAGTCTTTTCTATGCTAATAAATACTTAACTCACATCAGCAGTTTCTACAGTACACTTCAATGGGACCAGAAAGGAAAGCAAGTGTTCCCCCAGCAAAGGAGGAGCCCTTTCGTTCAGATCTTCAGGGTGTCTTTCCAGCGCAGTTCTGCATACAAGCCCTTGTGGGTATGGCAGTATTTCAAGCTACCAAGAGGTCTCTTTCACAGAACACAGCCTATACATCTGCCAGACAGCCACTCTTAGCCAGCCTACATCCTTTCCTAGCATAATCGCTAATTCCCACCTTACAGAGACGCTGCTCTTTCTAGGCATTTCTACTTGCTGCTTCCCATATGCTTTAATAACTCGGCATCTCTCCTGCAACTAAGCCAAAAAATAACTCCCCAAGATGATTGACATATAAGCCACATACATTTACAGGCCTTTACACGTAGGGTAACAGAGAGAGGTGTGAAGGATATGCTGTTACATGATGGATATGAAAGGTCAAATGACACATTCTGTGTTTGTGCATAATGCCTCACTGTTATTGCTGCAAGACCATTCCCCTCCTTGGACATTCAGTGAGATAGACAAGTCATAGAGATGATTATACAGTACCAGCTCAAGCTGTTTTGTTATGACATCCTTCTAGGGAAAGAAAACCATGTTCCAGTCACTTCGCTGCTTTCATCAGAAATAAGTAAGTGAATGATCCAATCCTGCAGCTGAGAAGAAAATTTATGTTTCAGAAAACCCACCCCCAAATTGTTGGAAATGCTCTAAGGATACCCTGCTCCAATGAGCCTGATTCTCTTCCATTAAGTTAATTATCTTCCTTCCACAAAAAAGCAAGCAAGATCCCTTGAGTTCCCAAAGGCAATCCTTTGAGAACAATGGACATTTGAGAGACTTCTGTGCTCATGATGGCAAAATTTCCCAGAAAGCCTGAAAAATAGCTAGCAGTGACTGCAAGTCAGTAAAATCATGACTGTTGTATAGCTATTATGATATCCTGATAGATATCAGTATATGAAAGTATCAACTATTGAACATCTGAGCTCAAAGGGCACAGCCTGTGACTATAGTTCATCTATTACACATCTCTACGCAATACCAGAAAGAATTCATACACTGCCCTTTCTTGCTGCTTTCTCTGCAGGAATCTCTCTGCTTCTATGTCTAATTCTGCTTTTACCCTGTGGATATGATAGAAGAAATGCCAAGCACAGATTTCAATGTATAAACATATTATGTGGCATGGTAAGAGAACCTCATAATAACCCAGTTTGGAAGTACTAACCAAAAATTGGCTTAGCAATAACTAAGAGCTGAGATTTTTGCCCTTCCATTACAGCAAGGTAGGCAAACCATGGCTTTAGGCTTAACCAGTTGCACCAAGCTCAGTGTCACTCCAGTGACTAAGCACACTCACTATACTTCATGCCCTCATACCCTGTGGTCTTTACAGATTTTTTCACTTTAATTTGTCTTGTGAAAATGAATGCCTGCCCACCACATCCTTGCTTTTGCTTCCCTGTGCCTATCATTGACCCAGAATTTACATGTTGGAAAAACCAAGTTCAGTGTCTGAAAAGAAAATAAAATCTCCCTTCAAATGGCACAAAGTTCCTTAAAAATGTTAATCTGCCTTATTTTTATGATGTGTTTAAAATTAAATGTTCCCATATGGGTACAACAGGGCAAACCACGTCCTTCCATTTAAATAGCCTGTTTACTTTAAAATCTGAAACTAGCTACAAATTTAAACCCTTTTTGTTTTTGTCCACCTGGAAAAAATTATCAAATTCTTAAGTGTGCATTGTAATAGGAGCAAACACTGAAGAGTGTGAATTCTTAGGTTTCAATATCTATTTTTAAATTGTTTTTCATGTAAGCTTTTAATTTAGATTTAATAAGATTCTAATTGCATTTTTAAAAAAATACCAGTTGATTATTGAAGACATATTTATGTAGGATTAACTTACATAGCTTAGACTTTTAAAATATTGTTTTAAATAATAATTTGGTATTTTATGATTTATGCTACCAAATCTAAATATAGTTAGTGTAAAATAATTACAGAATGATTGCAAGAAATAAACTTATTGAGGATTATCCATTTTATAAGAGACACACATCTCCTATGTAATTATTCAATGTCAGTAAGTGTCTTCAGAAATCTGTTGGTAATTAATGTATGATGAGTGCTTAGTTATATTTTAACATATTGTGTAATTAAAGCCAATTGAAAGTTTTGCCATTTGCCGTACAGCTCAGAAACAGGAAGAAAATATATTAGCATGTTAAATGAAATGAGCTGTGTAGCTTCATTCTCAGGTCGGCTCCAGCTGCTTTTTGCCACTTCAGCGGTGCAAAAGAGCCAGAGACCCAGCAGTCTTGCTCCACTGATGGTTCTCTATCAGGGAAATACTGGGTAATTCAAAGCAGGAATAGTGGCTGTATGCCACCCTCCCTTCTTCAGCTAGAGGGTGTAGTATCAACACTGTGTTCCTCCCTTGCTGCCAGATGTACTCTTTGGGCTCACAGGTAGCCAAGATTAATTTATAATAGTTTTACAGCAACCTAAAGATCTATAAAGTAATTTTTGCCTCCTTAATCTGGCACTGCCTGCTATAGTGGATCTGGGCCTTTAAGCACAGGAAGGTCTTATTTAACTGTAGTCTTAGGCTAACTGTAGGCTTTAGACCTGGATTGAAAAGGCATTAAAATCACCTGGAATCTGTCCCTTGCCCTCGCTGGGAGCTGCACAGGCCCTTGGCATGTTGCATGCTCCATTGAAACACCACTCTCCTGGCAGGCAAAAATCTCCTGGAATAGTTATTATTATGGATATTATAGGAAGGACTGCACTGGCAGAGATGTTAATGAGATAAACTATTTCTTCTTTTTCACCAATTTATTTTTACATTCTCATAAATACCACTTCTCATTCCACTCACTATTATCATGACAATCCCCACTGCACCCCCCAAGTATTATTTAGAGCATTCTCTTCAGGAGTTTTAGGATAGAAAATGCTTCCCTGCCTTGTTTTTCTCTGTTCAGGTTGTCACATTTTTTGATTTTTACCATAATCTTGATGTACAAAACCTGAGCTAAATCAGCCATCCAACAGCACAGCCCAACATTCAACAGGCACTGAGAACTGGAAGAACCCATAAAGGTAACATGTGCCTCGACAGTGTGCCTCTTGTGAGTAAAACTGTCCCTAAAAGAAAAGCGTTGCAGAACAGCAGAATGACTTCTCCACATAGATGACTCTTCCCTTAAGTGCTTTTAAATACTTTACAGGCATCTTCTGTACCACCCTCCTTTAGTGTTAGCTCATAAGATAAAAGTAATCTTTGACAACTTTATTTAACTTAATACTGTTTCATGTCAAAAGTTAGACCCTGCAAAACTGCCGTATGTGACAAGTAAGCCAGGCGCATGTCCCTCTGCACACCAGCAGGAACCTCCAAATAGCTGGAAGACTTCTGGCAATCCACATCATCACAGGCTAAGTAACTGCCTGAGACCGCACTGATCATGAAGCTGAGTTTCTCTGCCATGAATCACTCTTCAAGTAATTAAAACCAGTATACCAGTCAGAACACAACAAAAAATAAAAGCCTGAAAACCCTGATTTTGACGCTTGATCAAAGCCCTTGCTCCTTGTGCAACGCAGTGGCACTACCCTGCCGGGCTGCTGAAGGCAGCTATCAACCAGTACAAACATGCCACTGGCCAAGGCTGCACCGGCCCAGCGCGGGTTGGTAACGGCAACAGTCAATCACAAAACAAAGGTTTATTTGAATCTGAAGTACAATTCAAGTCATTGTTTTCTAGGCTTTTGGAAATTAGTGAAGACTAAGTTAATCAGCCTGCTCTGTCTTTTTATTTACTGAAGAGAAGTATGTCCGATGGGGAGAAGATTAATGTGAATGTGGGCTCTCTGCTCAATGGAGCAAGGGACTGAGCGACAATGGGCATGGAAAAAAGCTGAAGTACTCCATCTGTTTTGTTTTCCCCTTAGTTTTCACTGGGTAGGTGCGTTGTCAGGCATTCCAGCCCCTGAAGGCTACTGGCAGAGTCTATGGGAACGACACCATGCCTGCAGGAGAGGAAGGCAGGGCCAGGGACCACTTAAGCAGACTGAGCACATGCAGCCCATGGCAGCAGATCAGATACATCTGAGGGTGCTGAGGCAGCTGGCTGACATCATTGCAAAGGAGCCATCATCTTTGAAAGGTCACTACAGTCAGGGTTGGTTCCTGATGACTGAAAAAAGGTAAACATCACACCCATCTTTGGAAAGGGCAGGTGGGATGACTCAGGTCAGTCACCCCCTGGGCAGACTATGGAGCAAATCCTCCAGGAAGCCATTTCTGATCCCATGAAAGGCAAGAAGATGACGGGGATCTAGCAAGGGCAAATCATGTCTGACCAATTTGACTGGTTTGTATGATGAGATGAGCAGCTCCGTGGACAAGGGAAGAGCAAAATGTATTGCACATCTTGACCTCAGCAAGGCTGATACTATTCAGTCTTTACTAGTGACTGGACACGCTCAGCCTCTTCATGGGTGATAACCAACTGGGGGGATGAGTCAATATGCAGGAGCATAGGCTGCTCTTCAGAGGGTCCTGGACAGGCTGGAGGAATGGGCTGACAGGAACCTCATGAGTGCTAAGGCCAATACAAAGTCCTACATCTGTGAGGGAATATCTCCATGCAGCAATAAAGGCTGGGGCTCAGCCACCCGGAAAACAGCTTGGCAGAAAAGGACCAGGGCATCCTGATGGACAGTATGCTGAATGTAAACCAGCAGTGTGCCCTTGCAGCAAAGAGAGCTGAGGGAACTGTATTAGGAAGAGTTTAGCCAGCAGGTGAAGCGTTTCTTTGCCTCTGGCCCTTGTGAAGCTGCATCTGGAGTACTGCACCAGTTTTAGGCTACTTGGTACCACAAAGACATGGAAATGCTGGAGGAAGCCCAGTGGAGGGCCACCAAGATGGGCAGGAGGCCAACACACAGGGTGCACGACAAGAGGCTGCATGAACTGGGTTTGTTCAGTCTTCAGAAGAGAAGAAGGAATGATGAGAAGGGGGACCTTATTGCTGTCTGTAACTACCTTATAAGAGGGAATATGAAAGACAGAGAGTGCCTCTTCTCAGAGGTGCACAGGCGTAAAATAAGATGCAAGAGATGCAAGCTGGAGCTCAGTTTGATCAGAAATTCTGATTGCATAAAAGGAAAAAACTTTTTGCCACAAGGGTGATCAAACACTGGAACAGGTTTCCCAGGAGATTTTCAAAACTAGGCTGGATGGGTCCCTGAACAACTGGCCCATCTTTGAGCCAGGAACTGGACTAGATAAGCTCCAGAGTTTGCATCTAACCTGCACAAATTTTGTGATTCTGTTTTAGGAAAAGACAGGTCCAGATGCATTTGCTCCCTGGGGGTGCCCATTTCTTTCCATTGAATATATATGGAGATGAAGCTGACTAGCTTAGACCCCATGTTTAGGTGGTTAATTTATAGAAGAGAAATATCACTTTTAGAACAGAAAACTTCCATAAAACAGAGACACAGTAAGCATGGTATTGCACATTAAATGCTAGAAGAGCATTAGTGTTTAGTAAGATACATACTACTAGATATTGTTATCCTTGAAAAAGTTCCTAGTTTATTAGAAGTAGATGCTTTAACTCTTAGTTTCTTTCCTATCCCCTATATTTCACTTGAGATAGGAGAATTCAATGGTGGCATGGGCTTACCAAACCCAGAAATATATTTGAAAAATATAATACATAATTATATATTTTATATGTACATATACAATCCACAACATACAGAAACATACATCCTTAGTTGTGGGTTTAAAACAATTTGAGTAGTATAAAATAATCTTCTATACAGTTCTTCTAAGTGCCATCTTTAAAACCCAGGAATTCCATCATCAACATGACTGGATCCCAAGTTAAATAAGAAAGGTTCCTATTAGACACAGGACATTTTAAATAAGAAAATCTTGATTCTGAAGTTTTCTTTCCTCTGTTTGCTCCCCAGAGTCTGATTTTACTGATTTTTAGGTCTGCTGTACATCAGTATGCATTTTCTCAAAGAATCCTGCGGTGAGGCTGACTGGGAAAGGGCTGTGGGAGAGATTCAGTCTGTGTGGTTTGAGCAGACTATTAAGGTCTGTATTTTGGTTTAGTTGGTAAATTGCACCTTTTTTTCTAACTAAAATATATATTCAGGTTTGATTTGGGGAAGGAAGCAGAAATGTTTTCTACCAACACTACAGTTCAGACTTTAAGACCTATATTGCCTTCTAGTGGTGTCCATCACTTTCCATTGACTATAGAGAACTTACTTGAGGACTTTGCTCATTATTTAGGCATTTCAACTAGGTGCTTAAAGAGAGGTAGGGTAAACCAACTCCTACAAGGTTATGTGGCAGAGTATTGTGATTTTGTGCGTTACAGAATTGTGAGATGGTGCCATTTTACTGCATTTGCTTTGTTGTTATTTTTAAAAGGGACATCAAGGGGGATGTTGGTACACACTCTTGACATATTTGATGGCCTTATCCCTGCTTGACAGGTGCATATTCCAAAGAACTTCTCTTACCTGTGGCACCCTTGTCCAAGGTACGAAGCATTTCTTGTATGTTTTCTGGGTATACAATCTGGGCAAAAAATTTCCAGGCTCATCCACACAGAGGATACTACAATTAGTCCATTTATGCACAGCAAATGGCAGAAAGTAACGCATGTGATTATCTGAACACCTGTTTTCTACAATAACCACACCTCAAAATTGAGTACTTACTTTTAAAAGTGTGTTTACTTATTCATCAGACAAGTCCAGATTCAGCTAAGAATGACCCGTGTGTATGTCTGTATTACATTTTCAGTAAATGCTAATACTGGGAACTGGAATACTTCTGAGACTTTCAAAAGATGTGCTATATTTTGCTTTGAATATCCAATTTGGACCATTTCCCAGACCACTAAACACTTTCTAGACTTTCTCCATGATGTCTCCCTGCATTTCCTGACACTAGCTAGAATATGGGATTGAAGGATCAATAAAACCACAAATCATTTGCAATGTACTTGCAGTCCCCCTCCCCAAATAAATAAGTATTCTAAACACAACTTAAAAAAGAAATAACTTCTTACAGTATTTCCAGGGCAGTTTTGCAGGCTTTGCATCTTGACCTGCTACTTTTACCTGTTAGGACAGTTTTGAATTGATAGTATTTTACAAGTGAAGTTTAGTTAGTTCAGAGGAAACTGGGTACACATGCAAGGAGCTGGGGCAAAATTTATACCACAGTTCTGTATTTTTCAAACAAACTCAGTCTACATAGATCACAGACCTTCAGCTTGTGCAAATCAGCACAGCACTACTGCAATCATCTCTACCAGCAGCTGGCATGGATAAACCCTTTCTTGTTAAACTAATAGTACTTCTTCTTGTCAGTATTTCCCTCCCAGGCAGTCATTCTCAAGAGCACTGATTACGGGTGCTCAAGTATTTTGTGACTAGAGGACTAGATCAATAATGACAGGCCACACAGTAACCATATTTCTTTCATCATTTATGTCTTCTTTTTGTTGCAAGGAACAGGTGCACCCAGGTCCCAGTCCCATATTTCATCAATGTTGTCATTTAAAGTAGCAAAAAAGGCAACTCTTAATCCTCCTGTGAAGCCTGAAAATCAAAATTATGCAGGTTGGAAAATAGGAAAAGCCTTCTAGCTGGATTGCTTTTTAAATACTGGAATAGACTTCCTGTAGAAATTACAGCCTCTCTGGTGGATGTCCTTAATAACAGGAAAGATAAGCTCATCATGAGCAACAGAGCTATACTTCATCCTACCTCTAGGCAGGATAATGGACTAGGTGATGTCTTAGATCCTTCCTGACTTATTTTTCTGATTCAGTAATACTACCAATTATCCTTAAGTGCATGTGAATACTACATCTCCTTCCTACACGCTATGTCAAAACATTTGTTCCTTTTTCATCTCTTCCTGACATTGCAATATCATATTTAGTCCTTATTTGCTGTTGGTTGTTATGCAAATCTGTGTTCACTAATTTACAGCATCTACCCTAAAATTTCTAAAGATCATACATTTATTAATTCAAGCTTTCATACTGTCCAAAATGTTGTTCTAGTTTAACCAGAATGAAAGATGTGTTACAAAGCACCAAATTATCAGATGTGAGACAGCAACCCAAATTGGAATTCAGAGCTAGCTGTGTATGTGGTTACAGATACTGTACCAGAGAGTGAATGACTCAGCCTCCCTCTGGGGGGATTATATGCAGGAATCTCTACACAATTCTGGGTATTTCAATACCAGAAAGAGCAACAGAATGATGGGTATGTGAAAAAAAGCCATAAAAATGACTGAGCAGCTGGAGGGGCTGATTTATGAGGAGACATTAAAGGAATGATGTTTGATTGTCTGCACAATGTCCAACAGCCATATGTTAACCACTTCATGTATCTGAAGAGTGTAAACACCAAGGAAGGGAATAAATAACCAGGCTGGAACAAGAAGGTGTAACTAAAAATACAGAAAATGAATATACTAGGGGACATTCTTAACAATGAGCTTTGTTAACTAGAAGTATCTGAAGAAAAGCAGCAGGAGTCTTGTTGTTCCTAGTAACTTCGAGAGCAAACTGGACAAATCACTGAAAAAAAAAATTAGGTATCTATCTGGGGCTGGATGGCAAGAGAGCTTGCAAGCTATTATTGTTTGATAATTCCTTCCTTTATGATATTTATAAATCAAAATGCAAAAGACAAGTGATGACTCATTCAACTGCATTAGTAATTTATATCACTTAACCTTACTTGTGTATGTAAAATGTTAAACAATGTACTACCCTTATGCATACTTTACTCATAAACACTTCCTGAAGGTATTTTCGGTCAGATATTTTCGGTCAGATATTTTTAAAATTAATAAAACCCCAGTGCTGCACATTTAAAACAACAACGAAAAACTTACCAAAAAAACTGTTTCTAAACAATTGTTTAGGAAGCAAAGTTGGAATTATTTACAGAAATCCACTATCTTCTGCTACGTCATTCTCATGTCTCTACCTAATGAAAGTATAAATCACTGCAGTTGTAATCCAGAATTTAGGGATTCCCATTTTCCTCTGCAGCTTCAGAAAATGTTAATTTGTACTTCTTTGCTGCTCAGTCTTCCTGTATAACAAGAAAAGTTTGTTCCCTGTCAAAAATCTGGAATTCCCATCTATTTGCAAAAGAGGAACTTGATATTCCCACTACTCTTGCACAAAGCCGTATCATTATTTACTAATTCCCTCTTAGTCTTGCTTCTGTGTTTTAGAGATGGATTAGAAGGTGCAAAAGATAAAAATGTAGTCAAGGTGGACTCTGGGGAAAATTCCCCTCAAAAATCATATTCTATGCATATATATATGTTTTGGAAATAATTAGGCTCAAGCTCAGCCATATAAAGCACACAGGGGTGCTGACTTCAATGCTAGTCAATTAGCTACTCAACAATGCAGGAAAGAAGATTATATCAAGAGCTGGGTCATTTGAGAAAAAAGCCCAGGAGTAAACCAGTGCCTCCTCAGCTGGGAACCAGGGTCAAAAGAGGGTACAAGCCAAATGAACTCTGCTGACATGCCAGCATGGCCTAGAGTACATGCTCACAGCTTCATCTAAGGTGTATAGACACCAAAATGCAAAATGCTTATAAAAGTATCTAACATAGAAAGGAAAACCCTTTTTTCCTAAAAACAGTTCTAATATAGGTTGAGAATAATTGCCTCAATCCAGTTATCAAGATTTCAGTTCTCAACATTCTCCATTCAAAGCATTTCTGAAAAGTACAGGCCACTTTTCCAAATTGAAATATTTTTGTTTTCCACAGTGTTCCTATTTTTTAGCTTTTTTTTTCCTTACTTTCCTGCTTGCTTTCTTTTCCATGCCATACTTGAAGGAAGGAATCTAAAAAGTGAAAGAAGGAAAAGTGGGAAGACAAGGAAAAAGAAAAAGAAAGATCTGAGGGGGAAAACAAAGAAAATCAATCACTGAAAATATATTTCAAAATCTCAGAAAAAGCAAAAAAACTTGGAGGGCTGTCATCAGGATCCAATGAGGGTCTTTCATTTTACTATAAATGGACATATCCCATCCCCTGGTGAAACTACTTGCAGAAATCTCCAGTGGAGCAATTAGCCAGCAAAGGAGTGATCCAGTGGAAATCCAGGACTGTGAGCGAGAATCCGTCCTGCCGAGCTGGCATCACCCACATGACCTCCTCGCTCTGGCTGTCTGCAAGGTTTAAGCCCACATCCTTAAAAGCAGTTAGTGCGCTTAATATGAGTCAGTGGAAATAAGGCACCTACATAATGGTTAGTCACCTAAATATCTTTGCAGATCAAGGTCTTATTTCAGCAAAGGGCACTGCAGGGCATTTTTTGTCATGGGAATCAGGATTTGCCACAATACCAGTGACAGAAATTACCACAGAAGGTCTCCAGCCAAGCAGCTTTATTTGGAAATGACCACGTCTACAGCAGCAGTCAGTTTACTGAGCAAATGCGCACATTTACTCTTGGTTCACAGGGAAACATTTACAGAAACCCTGAAATATGGAAAGATTTTTGCCATATCATGTGTTTTCATAATAGAAGGTTTGTCCACAAACACAGTTCTCCAAAAAAAAAAAAAAAAGCGTGACTCACAGAAAACGGCATCCAGGGCAGAAGAGAAAGTGAGTTGACAGCCCTGTGAACCCAAAACAGCCCCCAAAAAGATCTGTCTGCCGGCAGAGCCAGCCGTGGCGTCAGCCAAAGAAGTCAGCCACAAATCCAGACACGGCTGCTGGAAAAACACATTCCAGGTCCTACATACCGCTGCCAAGTCCACCCCATGATTATAGCCACGGACTCTGGAGAACCCAGAGGAAGAAGGTGAAAAGGAATAGGATCAACATTGCCTACATTGGGAAGAGGCAGTGCCAAGGCAACACTGAAATTACCAGTAAGTCCCATTTTACTTTGTTCTTGCACTGTTTTAATGGAGAATCTAGCTATAGTCTTTCAAAGTTTAAAGGAGATTTTGTCATTTTTGGCAGCAAACCCAGCTTTCTTAGCAAACATGATGATGGCCTTACATTACATGGCCTTGTGCCCCAAGGGATTCCAAAGCATTTTACAAACTTAAGCTGATACATGGCCAATGTACACAGGGACCTCTTCATCCACCTCTGAAATGTGCTCAGCCTCTAGGACAACCTGTCATAAGCGCTTAGCAAAGCACAGAAGCTCTCTGCAGTATTTTAGGCTAAGACGTGATGAATGCTTTACGCTACTGAATCTGAACAAGGTGGAACATAATTATGTGAGCAGAAATTCAGTTGCACACCACCCTTTAACTCATGCTCCTTCAGCTCTACACCTACTCTTAAACTACTACAGTGCCTTTTAGTGTTACAGTTTGATGACAACCTTTGTTTTCCAAAGCCTCCTTCGATAATGTCCTCAGCTACATTGTTGGATTCTCCTTCTCTTCCGACTGGTGTATCTACTGGATCCACATCAATTGTTACTCCTTCATGCAGGTGTCCCACCACAGTTTCCCAACCAGACTCAACTTATTCTGGGACAACAATATATCAAGGCCAATAAAATTCTGGGTGAAGTCTTGTAGATCTCTTCCCTTTCAGTTATTTGCTGCACAGTGATAATTTGCCACATATAATGCTTTCTTTCATAAGCACTGCTGTGTTTTAACCCTCTCCTCCACAAAAAAAAGCATTTCACAAGCAGTACAAAGTTCTCAGGCCCAGTATCTACCTGTCCATGGTAGGAGCATTACTCAGACACAATTTGCTTCCTTTTCCTAATTCTACAATAAAATTATCATTTTGACTCTAATATCGTCACTATGCCACTTAACTCTCATGGCCTTTCCAAAGTCAGGAGAACACCAAATGACTTAATCCTTTAAAAAAAGATTTATATAGCTAAGCAGATTTGTGCAAATGTCTACAGAGATTGAGGGATTTTGAAGTGCAACAAACCATCTGTTGTGGTTTAACCCCAGCCGTCAACTAAGCCCCACACAGCCGCTTGCTCACTCCCCACCGGTGGGATGGGGGAGAGAATTGGAAGGGTAAAAGCGAGAAAACTCGTGGGTTGAGATAAAGACAGTTTAATAGGTAAAGCAAAACCTGCGCACGCAAGCAAAGCAAACCAAGGACTCCATTCCCCTCTTCCCACGGGCAGGCAGGTGTTCAGCCATCTCCAGGACAGCAGGGCTCCAGCATGCCTGACGGGGACTTGGGAAGACAAACGCCATCACTCCCAACGTCCCCCCTTCCTTCTTCTTCCCCAGCTTTATGTGCTGAGCATGACGTCCTATGGTCTGGAATATCCCTGGGTCAGTGGGGGTCAGCTGTCCCAGCTGTGTCCCCTCCAACTCCTTGTGCCCCCCCAGCCTCCTCGCTGGTGGGGTGGGGTGAGGAGCAGAACAGCCCTTGGCTCTGGGTAAGCCCTGCTCAGCAGGGACCAAAACATCTCACCATCACCAACACTGTTTCTAGCACAAATCCAAAACACAGCCCCATGCTAGCTACTATGAAGAAAATTAACTCTATCCCAGCCAAAAGCAGCATACCACCTAAAGGTTTTCAGACAGAAAGCCATCCCAAATTCATGCAATGCTGACTGTGGTTGCAATTTTAAAAGCATCAGTAGAATCCCAGATATTCTGAACAATAAATAAAACCAAGCACACTTTTAAACTTCATCTCCAAGACAGGAATACAGGCACCTATTTCTCTTCAAGGGATGTTAGGAAAAAAAATGCTTTCTAATTCCACTTGCTTTCAGCTTTCTCTTTTACCTGTCTCCCTAACTATTTTCTCTGGTAACAGGACCGATTTTTACAGCTGTCACTCATGCTGCATGCAATTCTGGCTGCTCCCAGGCCACCATGGACTCATCTCAGAATAATCACTCTAAGAATGTCAAACTCAGATTTTTTTATTGTAAGCTTTTGAAAAGAGACAGTATCTTCTAAGTGTAAAATGTGTCTGGTCATACATGAGTAACAAATATTAACTGCCAGTCTTACTCTGATACTTCATCCTAACTAATACTCAGCAGATGGTCCCATTCATTTCAGTACACCTGAATGTGTCACACAGTACTACATCATGCATCCAAGAACAGATCCAGGACTTCTTCCTTTAGTTGATGAACTATCACTTCACAAGGACCAGGTAAGGAAACATCTATAAATCAGGTACCCGCTAGCCCTGAGAAACTGCTTTCAAAAGCTCATACACCTTAGGAGACTTGAAATAAAACTATTTACTATACCTTTTAACTACATCATTATACATCTAGTAAAAGCAAGCAGATGTAATAGAGTTGAGCCTGTCAATCTCAAGCTGGGCATAATTTCAGTGCTCTTATTTTCCTTGTAAAGCTTCTCATATCCAAAAAGTGAGGAGGATGTGCTAGAACCAGATCACAGTCTGGCTTCCCAGGCCTTTAAATCACACCCAGTTACTCCTGTGCTGAGCCCAGCAGGTTGAGCTTGGCTAAGGCATCTGCGCCTGGCTCTGGTGAGTCCAGCACACAGATCTAGTGCTGGGGGTCTGGTTTGATTTGAGGATGTCCAGAGATGGAGACACTAATATTCCCCACAGTCGTATTTTCCAAAGGCTAATATTTTCCCTGTTAAAAACTCGTGTCTTATTTCCAATATGACTTTGTCTGGCTTCAGTTTGAGGCCATTGGTTTTCATTACTCCTTGGACAAATAAACCTGTTCATAATCATACACATAGATACACAGGCCTGATAATCCTATCCTGTCTTCTCTGCACTCCCAGAGATCTGAATAGATGGCAAAGGCAGACTATCTTGTGTGTTAAAAAGGGGAAAGCCCAGCTAGAGAAAAGATTGCAATACCAAAAAAAAAAAACCAACTTTTTTTTTTTTTTTAAGAAAACAACAACATCCACAAAGACATGCAGAATTTTTAGACTGCAATCTTTCCTTGAACTTCTCACCATCAGCTCCTTGCTGGAGAGCTGCCTCCACAGAATCCTTACCCATAGTGGCTAGTGGTGAAAATACTTTTCCTGCTCCAATTTTTCTTGATGGGGGGATCCAAATTTATTCCTTGGTTTGCCACATTTCAAAGAGAAACATGCAATCTCTTCCAGTGCTTCTTTGTTGGATGGCTACTCTCAGCTGAGGTGGCTGCAGAAAATCACACCAGCATTTTAATGAGGAATTCAGAGAAGTTAAAAGACCTTTCCATTGGTGTTTAAATCTCACACAAACAGCAGGCTGCAGCTGTAGCCTTTGCTGCCTATGGATAAATGTATTATTTTAGAACATGGCCAAGACCTCTTTGTAGGAGGTCCTGCAGGAGTGGAGCCAACAAGCGATTATGAAAGGCAGCCTAAAGAACATTTGACACTGTTTTCTGCCTACGCTTAACAAGCACCTCGTAGTTCGGGCTGCAGTTTGCACGATTTTGGCTTTTAGAAAATATGAAACACCTTAGTAAATGGATTTTACGTCTAGGAGATTCCATCTGAGGCACTGAACCCACCCAATTTTATTACTTATACTTTCAAAAGGTTGGGAAAAGCTTCAAAGTCGCATCTGAAGAATTCATGAACTTATCCTAAAAAAATACCTGGAACTCTGGCATCCATGCACTTTTTTTAAACATAAACACGGACAAAAAAATCTACTCTTTAAATAAATCTCACCAGACTTATTTTCTTAAGCAAAAAATTAATGAATTTTATTCATTATCTTGTATTTAATTTCCTCTGAATAAACAAGGCTTTATTTACTACCTCTTGAGACACCATTCAGTATGTCACACACAGCCCTAGTCTGCCTTGTGATTCAGTCATTGGGATGGAAGAACCAGCTGGCAGCTGAGAACATCTGAGTCAAATAAAAGCAAAGAGCAGAAGCTGCTGACTGGGCAGAGCTACAAAGGTGAAGAGAAGGGCATCTTCCATTTCGGGAGAGAAGCTGGGACCACTGTTAGGAACACACTTCTTTCTGAGGACTGGAGACTGACTGCCTCCCTCTCCACCTCTTTTCTCATGATTTTAATAAAGACACCCAGGGCTCAACCCACAAAGGTACTCAGGGAAGTGATGACAAGCATGTCAGTGGCTATCTTATACACTGCATGGCCATTAGTCTCAAATCCACAGCACTGAACAGTCACTGGTGCTCTCTACACTGTGCACAGGACTACCAGGCAGGTGAAGATTAGATTGGTAACTGGGACCATAGTGGGAAGCCCACAAAAAATGCTAGAGAGAAGTGTCTTATACCCTATCCATTTGGGATTTTAATTTTGCGTAAAATAGTGTAAACAGCCCTAAAAGAGTTGATTAGAGCCCAGCTCTGGTCCCCCCCGGGTAACACTCAATTATTGGGATGCAAAGTCATCTGTCAAGGTCCATGAAACTTGCATTTATTTCTACAGCACATCCCAGCTTCAAAAGGAAGACTGGAAACTGCCCCTTATTACCGTAAACCGGTGAATACTCTTCTCCTTCAGTACTCTTCTGAGAGAAGAACTGACCTAGGTTTCCTATTCCCTAGCAGTGAATAACACCATATTTGTAAAGTGGTGCTGACTGCTATTTTTTTGTCCTGACCTCACTAGTATGGGTTTGTGCTGGATGTGGCTTGGACACACTTCCTGGGTTGGCTGAGTTCAAGGTGTTCATCAGAGGAGCACCACCAAGTCTGATGTTCCCCAAGTGATGTAGGTGATACACCCTGGCAAAAAAGGTAGGAGGGGTAGAGAATCGAAGAGTTTCACTTATGAATTCTGAGCACTGAACTGTAAGAACTGTGCTGATGTGCTGGTCTTATTGGCTGCTTTTAGATATATTGTAGTTGCTCGCCAAGATGTGTTTTCTGCAGCATTGCCTTCTGCTTATGACTTTAACCCAGAGGGAGTACAGGTGCCAATGCATCAGAGGAATAGGAAGGAACCAAAAGCCTTTTACAACATCCTGCCTTGGCATCCCAGAAAAAAGGCATTCATCCACAGGAGAAGATCAAGAGAAGTATGGGGGCAAGGGACAAAAGAGAAGGAGCAACCAGAGGAAGGCAGCAGAAAGTAGGAAGAAGGGGGAAAATCAGCGTAAGTGAGAGATGGATCATAACAAGTTTCCACACAAGCTTGAAGTCACAAATGAGAAAAGAAATTAGAAGTTCCCTTTGAGGCCATTAATGAAGAGAGAGCCTGGAGAAGGAATCTAATGTATGAGAGGCAAGGCTGGACTTGTGCAGGCCTTCAGCGTTTAATTGGGAATGGAGCAGCTTGACTCTATCCAAGAAGGAGCTGAGGCTAAAAACGAGGATGGAGAACAATACATACCACGGAGACCTGCAGGATTACTAGCCCTCCTTTAAGAGGTTTGAGCTTGGTAGCAGGTATCTAGGGACTCAAACACTTCAAGGACATGCACAAGGGAGCAAGACCGCTGGAAGGCCAGAAGTCTAACAAGAACTCCAGACTGAGAAAAGTCAGCAAGCCAGACGATGATGTGAGGAAAGAGCTTGCCCACATGTAAATAAAACAGTAACATGACATTTTGTTAGCCCATTTAGCTCTCCAGCATTGCAACACTCCTTGTCCTCTGGTATCTGGCGTCAGATAATAGGTCCAATTCAAGAAATTAAGGTGGAGAACAAACTCAGCTGGCACTGCTGTGTTTCTAAAAAATATGCATTGCTAAGCGAAGAGTGCAGCTTTTCAGAAAAGTTGCTATGCTACTCAACCTGGAAGATGAATTACTGTAAAACTACCTGCAAGGACCTGGTAGTGATTCCCACCATCATACTGCAAAGCCTGTGGTTTTCAGTGCCTGACTTAGTCTTTGTGTGCTCAGTGCTGACAAATTTGCTCCAAAGTTAGCCCAGGAACAGGTTAGTTCTAGACTGTTTTAAATAATCATTCTAGAATTCAGATACAAGATTTGGCAATTTGTGATCAAGTTGTTCGAGCTTTCACCCTTCTGCTCTGCTTTCCTTGGATGTGTTACTAAACATATTACAGCTGAAAATAAACCAAAATGACTGTTGGGCTGTGGCAATGAAATTAAAAGCAACTGAGCATGTCTTCCAAAGTAAGGCAAATAATATATGGAGCAAGTTAGGTCAAATATGCTTGATGACTCTCCGTTGGGATGCTAAGACTCTTACTTACGACACTGTTCACAACTAGTTGCCAGTCTACCTCATTCTCTCATCTTTATTTACTTTTCCACCTGACGTGGAATATCAGGATATGTAGTGTTTTCAAATTTGGAGAGGGGGATGAAAGTGTTCTTTTCTCAAAATGATCTTTTTTGTGAGAGTACGTAATGCCTAAAGCAGGACTGTAATGGAAATTATGGTTAAAACATTTTCTAGAGGAAAAGGTCAGCTCAAATAAGAAAGAAAGAAGAAGGATGATCTCATATGTCTGACAGTTCAGATACAAGCAAATCTTAGCACCAATAAGTTATGTCATCTGTTAAATTCACATAAGCAGAATGCCTCTGCACATTTTGCACTGTTATGACAAGGCTGTACAGAACAAGGGTAAATTCTCCATACAAAATAGCTATCTATACAGGGTTCCTTGTATCTATTCTTATCTTTAAATAAATCAACTGAGAATTAAAGCCAGCATGGTTTTCTGTTCTGTCTTGAGAGACCTAAGCTGTGCCACATTAAACAACATAGTAAGCATAAATTTATATTTGGCCAGATTGACACTGAAAGTTATAGCTTAGTTATAGCTCATTGAGATACTGTCCATCCTGACCTTGGCTGTAGCTTCATATTTTACACACCATTACTGTCATAGTAACAGACAGAGCCAACAATAATTTGCTCATACAATTTACAATACATTGTCTCCCAGCCACACTGAGGGGTCTTTAACCATCAGCAGATGTGTTGCTTGTATTAGCTATA
This sequence comes from Astur gentilis, assembly GCF_929443795.1. Classification (NCBI taxonomy): domain Eukaryota; kingdom Metazoa; phylum Chordata; class Aves; order Accipitriformes; family Accipitridae; genus Astur; species Astur gentilis. The sequence continues at coordinate 10,952,118 of NC_064894.1, forward strand.
TCTGAACAAAGCAAAATCTATTCAGCCCTAAAGTCCCTATGGCTGCTTGGCTGTGTCTTGAGCTTAGTGCATAGCCAATTTGGTGTTCATACCACTGTAACTAATTACAGCATGGCTGAGGAGTTTTAGAAGTTTTAGCCCACAACCTGCTGCCTAAATTTCATGCATTTGTCCCATTCCCAGCATCTAAGTTTTGAGAGTCCACCCTTGGAGAGGTTAATCAGCAGCTACTACTGTAGCTGGTCTGTGATGTTCAGTCCTTTAAGTTGTTTCTATGTGAATACTATCCAAAGCTTCTTTCACTACAACCCTACAAACATTAAAGGTCACTTTTTAAATGCTCAATATTTATGCTTCCTTATCAAGTCACAAAATCTTGTACAAATCTCTATATTTATGTTAACCTTCCTAAAAAAGAAATATAAAGAAGATAAAACACCATCACTGTTGTCCTGTGCGAAAGACAGAAGGGCTGTGGTGTTCATTAACATGTAGGTATCGACCTACTTCTGGAGGCAAAGGCATTAAAGAAAGAGGAAAGTGGACAGAAAAAGAGGTAGCTCCTTGGTTCCAGGTTTAGCTTCCTGATATAGCAATACAAATGTATCCAGCACAGTGCAATAAAGCACAGGTATTGTTACTTTTTTTCTGGGTACAAAGCCATCCTTGACCTGGTGAAAACTCTTAGCTAGGATCAACAAATAACTTAAACCACTTGTCCATGAATCAAAATTCATTCAGGCAGAAAAGCTGTCTGGCTTCAGAGATCAGTAGGCCGAGAGCTACAACTACTATTTTAGCAGCTGAAGTAGGCAAAGAATTGCCTTCCCAGAAAGTTCACCAGCCAACTTTTGCTTTGTATTGAAAGAATATGAAGGAAAAAGAAACAGCTCAGAATGCTGCAATATATTTTATATTTTTTTGCTAATTTTTGCTCTTTTACTTTTCAGAATAAGAACTAGATGACAAGTAACAAGGCAAGTCTGAAATAGATAGAGTTGAATTAGGCAGCTTGTATTTTCCTCTGCCTACTTGCCCCTTCTTCTACCAGTAGTTCCTCGCACGTTTTACCCACTGTGTAGCCTTGTCTTTTTAATATCTTCATGCTGTCATTTATTTCCTTTCGTAGCATCCTTAACATCCCTCTGTCCTGGTTTCAGCTGGATAGAGTGAATTTTCTTCTTAGTAGCTGGTACAGTGTGTTTCGGGTTTAGTGTGAGAATAATGTTGATAACACTGATGTTTCAGTCGTTGTTACGTAGTGCTTATTGCAAGTTAAGGATTTTTCAGTTTCTCATGCTCTGCCAGTGAGCAGGTGCACAAGAAGCTGGGAGGGAACATGGCCAGGACAGCTGACCCGAACTAGCCAAAAGGATATTCCATACCACAGAACATCATGCTCAGTGGAGAGTGTTGGCCAGGAGGGGCAAATCGCTGCTCAGGCATTGGTCAGCAGGTGGTGAGAAAGTGCACTGTGCATCACTTGTATTTTCTTTGGGTTTATTTCTCTTTTTTTTTTTGTTATATTCCTTTTCACTACAAATAATATTTTTATTATTATATTTTATTATTGTATTTTATTTTACTTTAGTTGTTAAGCCGTTCTTATCTCAATCTGTGAGTTTTACTTCTTTTTTGCAATTCTCCTCCCCATCCCACTGGGAGGGGGAACGTGTGAGTGAGTGGCTGCGTGGTGCTTTATTGCTGGCTGGGGTTAAATCATGACACCCTCCCTGACATCTGGCTATTAAACCTACTGTGGTAGCACAATGTAGAACAGGATGTTTATAAAGCTTGTTGCCTATTTTGATGGTGTGGCTCCACAGCCCAAAGATTTGGTCTTAAGCCTGACATAGACAGCCTGCAAGGGAATCGCACAGCTGTAAAGGAGTGCTCTTATGCTCGCTAGAAAATGAGAATTTAGGTTCAGAATTTCCCCTCCTTCTTCTTACTGCTTCCATAGGAGATAGTATTTCTCTAAGCTGATCTCCAGCTGCTTTATTGGCCCCCTGAGTCCATTGCTAGATAATACATAACCCCAAACAGCCTTAAGTTTGCTGGAAGTTCCTCCAAGGGTCTGGATGTAGGAATACTGCATCCCAGAAAAAGGCAGCTTTACACTTCCTCTCCTGGGTGTCCTTTTTGCTCCTTGGACATAGTAGAGCATCCGGACTTCATGTTTCATTTCTTTCTCTCTGCTTCCCTTTCTGCAGTCCTGATGCATCTCAGGCCTCCTGCCTCTTTGCAAAATCCAGGTGAATTTGCCCTAAAGTTATGTGTTGGCCTAATCATTGCAGACTGGATATTTAATCCTTCTGCTGCTTCTCTTTGAAGGATCACAATGCCTGAACTGTCAAGCATTGGCAATGCTTCTCTTATATAATAATACCCATCATAGTTGTGATGATTATGAAATGAAGGACCTTATCCCTTTTCCTGAGCTGGTTTTGCTTAGCTCCAACGTGCCTCCAAATTTTCTGAACTTCAGGGTAGTAATTGTCATCAAAATAGATAATTTTGTTCTTATACAGCTCTTCATTGTTCTTCCCAGCTGCCTATAAAAAAATTATTGCCGAGTTTGATAATTCTGGAAACAGAAAACTACATATCTTAGCTGGATCTGGGGATTTTTGTGCTTCTGCCCTATAAGGTCTTTATATAATACTATCAAAATGCAAGGATTATGTAAGTGACAGAGGCAAGATTCCCACATTTTTGTTATTTTCTGCGTTTTTAGGAATGCCATAAATCCTGTCATTGCTTCTCCTTTGAGCGTTTTCTAAATCACCACATTTTGCTCTTTGGAGCCTGTTCTGTTTTACCAGGAAAAATGAGATGTGTGTTCCCTGCAAAAGGTTAATTGGTAAAATCTTTACAATCTCTTCTCATCTGGCCAGCCTCATTTTAATTTCAGTAACAGTGTTAGTCAACTCACTCAGAGAGGCAGTTTAATCTTTCTGAAGCTTTTCTACTTCATTTCCCCATTCTTTCACTCTTTGTTGCTAACCCTTTTGAATGTATTATCAAAGTTTCTGATAGCCAGTGGTTTCCACAAAGCCCAAGCTCTTCAAGTCATGTTATCTGGTGAAAATCTCAGTTTTTAAGAGTATCTGTAATTCCTCAAGGATGTGGAAGAAAACTTTGAAAATATGTTGTAATGTACAGTAAAGATTGAAAAAACAGGATACAAATATCTCTAAATGTGTAAAGTTTCTAAAAATGCCCCTTTCCTTCTTAATCTTGTGATTTCTGGGGCCTGATTCATGATTTTGGAATGCCTGAGACTGGCAGTACTATTTGTTACCAAAAGTACAAAAAATTTTCTTTTTGGCCAGCTGAGTACCTCAGGAGAGTTCTGGACAAGAGTTATCCTGCATCTTACTGCTTGACCCAATCACTTTCCCCAGCAGTGCTTACTTAATATCATAGTTTCTTTCCTCTTCTTTTCTGACTTAAGAGGCTCTTATATAGTTTTCCTAGTCCTTTTACATCTATTTTTTTCAGCATCTAAGTGTCAAAGTGGATAAAGTCAAGCAGGCAACATTTATTTTGAAAACATATTCTGCAATACCACAGTCACAGTTACACTTGCATCTCTTTGGTGCTGGATTAAGGAGCCCCTATCATTCATCATCTCTTGCATACCCCATCCTGTAACAACACTACCCTCTGTGTGTACTTATACAGAAACACATCAGGAAACTGGGTGATCAGACACAAATGCAGCAATGAATGCTCAAGGACAGTTAGGGTTTGTTTCTGCCAACCTATTTGGCGCTTGTGCCAAATACCTCACCACAGCCTGAGATGTGATGAAGCTGAATGTTTTGGAGAACACTGAGGAGGCTGCCAACATTACCCTTAAAATTAAAACAGTGCATTAAATATTATTTTTAGTTTTCTGATTCTGAGAAAAGTCATTTATGCAGGATAAGCTTTATGACTGTAATAGATTTTTTTTTAAATTGGCACTTTCACTGTACTTTATTTTTTTAGACATATCTGCCACATTGTAGGGAACAGGAATTGATATGGTGCATAGAACTACAGCAAGGTACCAGGGTTGTTTCCATTTGTAATATTAGTGTACTAAAAATAACTACACTTTTTTCAGTCCTGTCACTGTAATATTTGACAACTTGAGATTTTATAGTTATAGCATACTAGTTTTTAATTAAGGAGATTAAAAATAAGATTAAATTATGGACATTAAAACCAAGGAAACAAGAACCGTGGAAAACAGTTAATCAAACATAATTCAAAGTGAATCTTCTTTCTGTCATGGCCTAAAGATTATTGCATAGGCAGCAAACTGAAGTGTTTTACAGGGTTTTCAAATAAAAATTACTCTAGACAGACCTGAAAGGTAGAAAGCTGAGTTGTTAAACACTTAAAATGATGCAAACCAGAAAGCATGAAAAGGTCTCTTGGAAAGTCTGTAAATAATATTTTTAAATACAACCTGAGGGGAACTGGGAATCATTGCAGAGATTTGGTTTATCCTGAAAAATTTATGCCAGTCTACAGTTTAGGGTAACATGAAGAAAGGTTCAGCTATGCATGGCATCTTCCACTGTGAAGAGCCAGAAGCCATCAAATGGAGCTAGTAAAAGCCACATTTGAAACAAACAGAAGGAGGTCGCAGCAGCCTTTGAACTTGTGCAGCTCCTTGACAAGGGGTGTTGCAGATAAGGCACGCATACATCATCAAGGGAAGGTACAACACATGTTTACTGGACAGATCTACTGAAGATTACAAAGTAGATGACAACGGATCCAGGAAATCTCCTGAGGTGACAGGATAGTTGGAACTGGGAGAGTACAGATGGTTTTGGGGCAGTACCAACCCATGCTTGTCCTGTTCCTGCTCATTCCCAGCATCCGCTTACAGCCATCGCTGGAGCCAGGATAATGGTAAAAGGGACCCTTGCTCTGAACTGCTAAGGCCAATCTAATGGGTTTATGACTTCAACACAGGTATTATGCATTTGTATCAACCTGCTGGACCCCCGAGCAATCTACTGCAGTGATTTTGCCAACTGACTTCTAATTGGAATGAATATCAACAAATTTTAGATTCTGCAGCATCACATACCTACATTTTTATTAAAAGAAATTATTATTATTCCAATAGTCACAGATTCAATCTTTTAAAAGATTTTTTTATTCCCCAAAGATTCCTTTTAGAGAACTTTTTTTGATTAAAAAAGTACCTCGAAGTGAAGGTCTTTCTTTAAGTAAATAAAAAATTTTAAAGAGATGAGGAGTATCATGTGTTTTAAAAAGTACCAGCTTGGTGTGTTAAATAACAAATACATAATATAAGAATAGATCTTTTTCTGTTCCCAGTTGTTTAAAAGTAATGTAAAAAATGTTTTTAAACAGACAGATTAAAATACTGCACATCAGTTATTATGCTGTTAGCAGCTGCACTATCCTCTGCAAGCTTAGCTTTTCCAAATGATTAGATCTATACATTCCAGAATCATGCTTTGTTTACTTTTCTATCTAATATCTTTAATTGGCACTCTGAATAGAAGTGCTTTAGGTTCCAACTCAAATAACAGTAGATCCTGAAGCTGTAGCCATAAGCACTTTAATCATGTGCTATATGGAACAAGTTCTAAATATTAAGGAGAATATGAGCTCTACCGGCTAAATAAAAGGCTGGGATCCAGGCAATACTTCTTTGCAAACACAAACTAAATCTCACTCTCTGTGTGACCTTGAGCAAGCTACTTGAACTTTTTGTGCCTTGTCAAGACAATTATTAAAAATTGGACTTCTCTGACTAACAGATGTTACTGTACATCAGCATAGAGAATACTAGAGTAAATGCATTACCGAAAACATTCATGATAATAAAATGATGTGGAACCAAATTTCTTTCATTCCCTGTGATTTGTGTCTTCATAATTCTTACTGCACTCACTGACAAAGCCACTTAAACCATGAGATCACTTGTTTTCCAACAAATTAAGTTCCAATACTTGCCAATCATTCTGCTTCAGAGGTCAAGGAAGATAAAGTCCTTCTCTTCCTTGCATAGATCCTTAAGATCTTTATAATTACATCTATTTGCAAGAAGTGCTCACAAAGCTAACAAGTTCCAAATGTTTCCTTTTCTTAATGGCAAGTTTGTTTCAAATCACATGTTTTTAATCTGTGTTAACTGCCCATTTTTTATCTCAAGTGTATGCCATCCAAGAGATACCATAACTAATACAAGTTAAGCAAATACTTTTGAATGGCCTATCGACACAGACTATCAAGCAAGAGGAAAAAACACTAATTTCTCATGAGCAGGTTAAGAAACCTGTAGCACCAGTAAGTAAAATAGTAATTATGGAAGAGCACCATTATTAAAGCTTGTTACTTAAAATAGGCCTAGCCATGATTAAGACTGAATACACTGTGGTAATAGGTTCTAATACCTTGGAGTTAAAAATCACATTTACCTAAACAGTATAGGATCGTTACATGCTATCTCAAAGTGATCATTCAAAGGTTAAATGCTTATTCAAAGCTCATCTTAAATTCTAGCTGTAGTGAAGAGAGGGAGGGAAACCCTTCCGAGGATGGGACATCCCACCCTAGACCAGCTGTTTAGAAAGAGCAAAGGTGAAACACGGCAGTGCCTGTCTCAGTGATAGAGGCAGTCTAGACTAAACTCCTAGCTGTTTCCCGCTTGAACACCTAAATTCCGGTGAGAGAAATCCCAGCCAAAAGTAGGACAATCTTTTTAAGGGTGCCAGGCAAAGAGTGTAAAAACAAACCAAAGCCAGCAGGTCTATCTGATAGTGAAATACTTCTAGGTCTCTACTTCTTTTAGGTGCATTGTTTGGTCATTCTTGCCTGGAAGAAAGGGCTTTGCAGCATTTTAAAACTATATGTTTTGTTTTAAATTTATATTAAAATGAATAAGTTTTGTAGAATTGTGACATCATAAAAGAATATGGAGAAAGAATATGCTTCAACATGTATCCAACAGTTCTATTGTAAAAAGGACAGTGTTGAAAGAGACAATGTGCAAAAGGGGTAGAGAAAACATTAAACTTCAAACTCAGGAGAAGCAGTATTCCATAGTGTGACCTCTGGTTGATGCAGATTATTATTATTTAGGTTAATGTCAAAGAAACACCCATTAGAGTTTGAAGACTTAAGATGGCCCCATGAAACTTGCTCTCTCAGTAGACATCATTACAGATTCTGGGCATTATTTTATTTTCATAGCATTGATAAGCCTTTTTTCCTAGAACAGTCAAAATACAAGTGTTTAAACAGGTGTTGGGCTTGGAGAGTTTTGAGGGGTTTTTTTGCTTTCCTCATGGAATAGTTAATAGCAAAATGTTCAATAAAAGTTATCATGTTCACTTAGGGCTATTATATGTGAACCTGTGTCTTCCTAAGAATATACTACAGGTTGTTTAATAATTAGGGTTTGAAAAATGAGTCCAGGTAAAATAGGGATAAACCAGAGTCTCTCTGGTGTCTCAGACTGATTCCAGAAGGTCATCCAACAGCAGCAATGGTGTATTTATTTACATGTTAAATTTATGGCATCTTGTCATATCACAGCAATAACCTATTTCATATCAAATGGAATCTGAAGAGATTTTGTCAAGGAAACAACATGACATCCTCAGGACATGTAAGCTGGCATGGTTCTAGTGGCATACATTCTTCCAATGAATTCATTGGGACTGGAACTAGCTGCAGAGCTGGGAAGGAAAGATAAAAGGGTAATTATAAAACATCTTTGAGTAACATTGTTGGAATTATGCTTCTAGTCTGAGTCTGGTGTGAACTCTAAGTAGGAAATAATTTCTTTTCCACTCCTGTTGAAATAGCTTCAGCAATTTTGCACTTGGCTCTTGCTGCAATGTCCCGAGTTTCTATTCTTATCTGATTCTTAGAGACATTAAAAACCTAACACTGCCAAGTGCTTGAAAGATGTCTTCACAAGACAGGTTCTGGCACATAGCATTGTCAAGGCTGTCTGGTCTCTCAGCCATTTCTATGCAGTGAATGAAATACTGACATGTAAAGATATTAATCCGAGAAGCATTTTTCCACTTTTAGGTTAAAAGAGCCTTACAATCAAACCCTGCTGTATGTCAATATCGCACAGGCAGCTGTCATTACAACCAGCTCTGTCCAGCTTTATTACTGTGATCAGAGCTTGATATGAAACCTGAAGCCTTTTGCCATACCTCTCAAGAAAAGAAAAGAGGAAAAAAACCAGCCAAAAACCTGGCTTAGGTTTCTCAAAGATATAATTGCAGAGTAATGCTAGTTAGCAGGTTTCTAATGAATCTTATGTGCAATTAATCAGTTCCCTCTGAGGCAAAACAAGTCTTCAGACTGTAACAGTAACATTGCTGACTAGAGGAAGAGTTGGTTTTGGAGGGGCTTTAAGACAGTAGGAGTAGAAAACTGTAGGGACTGTTCCTATGGAATGCCATCACCTTGCTGTACATGGAACTATAACATATGCTTCTTTCCTGTACAGAGAAGTCCCAACTTAAATATAACATTTTTTCCTTTGAGAAGGAAGCTACTAGAATGTAGCTTCCACCAAGTCATGGGACCTTTCCTCAACGATCTCCTCCTGGCCCTGGCCAAACTGGCACCCCAGGTCCACTGGAGGAGGGTATATGACAGCAAGGATCCCAGCAACTCAGGGCGGGGGAGGCATGACATGTGCACTCCCTTCTCCACCCCCATTTCTGAGTAGAGCCCTGCACACCAGGCAGCTTCCACCAGTTCCCTGGGCACTTGGTGTCCGCCACCCTACCCCTTAGCCATCTCTTTCCCAACCCTCACACCATGTCCTTTCAGTTTTCATTAGTTCTCCTCCTGACTTAGTTCTCCTTGTGTTTCCTGTTTCTTTGGCCCCTTCCCAATTGGTGAAGACTTGACACTGGTTAGGGCTGGGCATTAGTCCTAAAAGGAAAAGGACAAAATAACCACCATCTTGTTGCTCCAGTGGTTACAGATGCCTTTCTAACTTTCAGCCCACATGTATCTGCATCAGTTTGCAGCCCTGTGCCTTCCTTCCAGAGTTAAGTAAGACTAAGTAGTTTATTCTCTGTTGTCCTAACCCACAAAATATATTTACAAACTATTCACATCCCTTCTCAACCTTCAACAGTCAGGCTAAATACCAAAATTTTTTGAGTCTGCCCTCCTAAAGCAGGCTTCCTCTTCCACCATTCTCTGCACCTGTACCAGTTTGAATCTTTTTTGTGTTTTTTAACACAGGCAGATAAAATTATGTAAGAATTCAGCTAAAGTCATATTCACACCACACAGAAAAATTCCTCTTTTATTTAATGCCTCTGCTAGCAATACTTCTCCTGAGATTTATATTTACTTTTTTCCCAGCTGTGCCACATCCTTGGCTCAGTCAGAAACCTTTGTCTTTCCCTGCTTTCAACTGCAGCTTCCTGCTTCACATAAAATTTAAGAGAAGCTATGGCAATGAATTGAAATGTGTTTAATAACTTCTTGTTTCACTTAATTTAGTCACAATGAAGATTAAATGTTATTTATAGTGCTATTTTAGTTGTCTAGATTAGAAGAATTTCTTATTCTTTAAATTCCAATAACTCAAAAATTATGCCAACAATTATAAACCAAAAGCAGGGTGAAGAGCAGGCATCTGTGCCAGGGTCTAGGGCTGCAGTTCCAGAAGCTTCAGCTTTGCTACTGTCAGCTTCAAAGCCTGACTACAGTTTCAAAGTTGTCATCATCTCACTGCAAAAAATTAAGGCTATTTTAAGAGGTTCCCCAGCTGTTTATAGGGATTTAGATCTCAGCACAGTCAATTCAAGAGGTGGGAGCACATGTCTGAGGACATCTTTGGACTCCTCATATGTGCGTTGGGCTATCCCTCAGTGCAAGTTCAGCATCTTGTAGAGCCTGAGAATTATCATGGAAATTAGCAATGACTTGAGCACAGAAAGCCACAGTCACACTAACCTAACTCTGCCATGATAGTTGAAACATAAGGTTCTTTGTTTCTTCCTATTCCTTGAAAAGGTCATGGCAAAATGACTGATTTATAGATAGATAAGCTTTCTTCAGCTGTTTCTGAACCCCTGTCTCCTCCTATGCTTGATATGGCCAGTTAAGCCAGCATCATGGCTGTGAAGCATCAGTACAGCAGCAAAGCCAGGGATCAAGGCCTTTCATAGATTATGAGGCCAGATAGATTATCTGATTTCCTTTATAATAGAGGCAATAAAAGTCCTCAAATCTATATACCTTGCAGTTGAAATAGCTTTATCAGTGTTATTTAACTCTTCCAGAAAATGCATTATTTCCTCTATTATTTTACTGACTCACTTTGCTGATCACTGGAGTGTGTGCACATTATCAATCTGGCCTTCCAGGCCATGCTCTCAATTCTGATTTTGCTTTAATACAATGATTTTCCATTGGATAGAACAACAGAGCCCTGAGAACCTGGTCTGGAATCCCAATTCTGCCCTTGGTCCAGGCACAGCCCACAGTGCAGGGCTAGAGTCAGGCTCCCTCCTGCCTCCTGCTCTCCACCTCCCATCATGCAAAATGCAGATGACAGCATGTTAGGAGATGACAGTTGCTTTCCTGACCAGATCCAGTACCAGACTGCATAGAATTTTAATATCAGCAGGACATGAACTCCTCTCTTGAGTGAGTGAGAGATAGACTCAAGACTAGACATGAATGGCTAAATGTAACTGTTCAGGCTGTCTGGGTTGGTGTCTAACAAATCTATGTGCCTATGGGGTTGTCAGGCAAAAAGTAGGTAGATTGGGTCACAGCTTGGCCTGTTCCAGAATATTTCTGCCTCACTCCACTGTAAGGGTTAATGTGGATATGGGCTGTAATGAGCTGGCCAGCTCCTGACATGAACAGAATCTGATTGATTATATGCATAGTACACTAACTCTCTGCAGATGATAATGGCCATCCACGTATCATGCATTCAGCAATCACCAACATCTTTAATACAGATGTAAACCTTTGTATTGATGCCAGTTAAGCTACAACGAAGAGAGAAAGAATGTCAGAGAACATTCATTTTATTTCAAAGGGTCACTCCCAGCAGTGCAGCATGCCATTTTGTGCTGCCGTTGTTTCTCAGAAACATAATTCCTGGGAATGTACTGTTCCTAGTTTCAGAAGTAGGGACACAATTAAACTGAGAATTACTGCAAACAGATAAAAACCACTGCAGCACAGCTCTCATTCTTTATGTAATAACCCTTTGAGTTTGTGATAAGACACCAAAGTGGACATGGCAACCACTGTACCCCACTAGACCAGTTGTGATGAGTTAGCCATAAAATGAGTTTCGGTAGGTTTTTCTCACCTTCACTTCACAAAATCCATTTTCAGGAATAAGGCCCTGGAGTTTTCAGAGGTTCTGAATAACCACAGATCCTCCTGGAATCAATGGGAGATGCAAGCGGTATCACAAAAGAAATCTGCAGAAGAATAACTCAAGGAGGAATTTGTGCAGGAAATGGAAGAGTTTTAAGAGGTATGGGTGGAAACAAGGATAATATGCAAAGGCAACAAGAAATGTCCCACAGCAAGAGAAAGGAAAGAATGGTGAGATACCTGCATTTCCTAGTTCTCAGTATGGTGATGCCACATAAAAACATGCACGACAGACTAGAAAGGCAGGGGAATGGACAGCAGGGCTACACAGGACGGGTCATAACACAGGCATCTGAAATTGCCAAGATAATTAGGTTGACCTGAAAAGAGAGAGGGGAGCCAGATAATAGATTCAAATGATATGTTTCTTTGCAATATAAGCTGAGATCAGTACTCCGAAGTGCAAGCTCTACATCATATTGATAAATCCTAACTTTGTGTTGAGCACAGCCTACTACTAGAGGCCTTGCAGACCCTGCCCCTGCTCCTGTGGCAACCTATTTTGCTCTACGCTCAGTTCTTTTCTCCCTTGCGCCAACACAAGCACTCAGGCAGCAATGCACCGAAGAGCTCACCTGGCTGAAAAGACACAAAACACAGCCATTCCTCACCTGCATTGGTTTCCTGATCTAATTCAGTAGGAGCCATTGCAAATGGTTCTGTCAGCATAGCACAGGAGTCAGCAGGCAGAGACTGGTACAAAGAACAAGCGTTCATGGAATGGGGCATGGACAGATGCAATGAATTACACCCTTAACTTGACATTTGCTGTTTCTGCTTCATATCTGAAAGAGGGCTTGTAGGCCTGAAAGCTTATCTGTCTTATTTTATCAGTGACTCTAATAAAAAACAATAACAGAGAAGGCTCAGAATTAAGATCTGGAGCAATACCAGCTCTATTTTGTAGCTAAAATAGTTGCTTCCTTAAATAATTAGTTTCACAAAGTCACCTCTGCTTCATCTGCGTGGTTCTGTAGACTATAAGCCAAGTTTTGCAGCAGTTAGAATTAAATCACAGAAATGGGATTGGTCAGAAAACAAATGACAAAGTAGAATAGCTTAAAGGTCAAAGCCCCAAAGAGCTAAGTATTCTTTGAGGAACATTTCCATCCCCTGATGTAGATGGGTGTAACTCTCAGACTTAAAGTCATTGGTAGGAGTGGCTGATTGCATCAGGTGCATGAATATGATCCCCGAGAGGCCCAAGTATCCCATGACATCAAATTAAATAAATGGGAGGTGTGCTTTCTCTTTCACTCTCCGCCTGGTATTTCTTGATTACTTCCTTTCCCTCTCTACCCTCCACCAAATGTGTAAGTCACTTACTTTTCATGTCAAAATGTCCAACAGGGCTGCTTATCCTTCCAAGACCAGCTCACACCGTGTGATGTGCCATCTCAAATAACATGACAGATATTTAGCAGATTCGCATTCGTTTACACTGTATTTAGGCAACATCTTCACAGGGGTCATTTAACAGTGGGACAAGTGAGATGTTCTTAAGTGTCTGTATTATATGAAGGAGGGGAAACATATTTGGCACCAATATTTTTATACATATGTCATTCTGACAGATCTATGTATTCTGATAATTAACAGTCATGTGTCCAGAAGACAAAGCAGCTACCAATTCAGTTTGTTCAGCAGTTCTTGCTGTATTAAGACAATAAGAAAAAAGTTAAAAAAAAACATTCCACGTGCTGGAAAACAACAGCCCAGGACTCCAGAAAGACAAAGGATTTCAAGTTCACTTAATGTATAAGCAATTCACCTCAGTTTATATTAGCAATTAATCTCACATCTTCCCATAAAGTAAAAAGGATGCAAACAGAAAAGTATACCTGATTAACGTATCAAGAAATGTCAAACTTTCCACACGTGGAAGTCAGGAGCTCAATTTAATTGGCAAAACACAATTAAGAAAGAAAACAGATGTAAAGACTTACTGGACTTCTCTCTTTGTATAGCTAATTCCTGTGTCTGGAAACACCTTGCAAAAACTATTTGGCCTCAAAATGTCACATGTACAAATCAGAATTAAGTAGCCCTTCTGTCCCAATGATGTTGTTTCAGGAGACTAAGCTTCAGCATTTCAACTGCTCAGTAAATAAGTTTGTCTGACTTCTTCTAGAGCAGATTACTGAAAATAAGATCAGTTGCTCCTTTTTTTTTTTTTTTTTTTTTTTAATATAAAACTACTATGGGAATTTCATCCCTCTGTGTTTCCTCCTCAGGAAAGTGTCCCACTCAAACCTGGAATTCTGGCATGGCTTCAGACTGTAGCTCTGTTCAGACCCTCATCCCTTCCACTCAAGTGAAGACAGATACAGCCTTCCTACAACCACAAAGTTAATGCAGAAATCAGCTGAACACAGTCATCAGAAACACATATAGCACTCATATATAAGAAAACAGTGCTGGTGAACTTCCCTTTTTCTCCTGCTTCAGAATTAAGCACACAGAAACTGATGACAATACTGCCCCTGCTGCTGATGACAGTTCAGTGTGGTTACCCAAATCCAGCTTCATCTGGTCAGATGCAGACATCTATATGGAAACTCATTGTCCAAGGTAGGTTTTCTAGACAATGGTGAAAAATCAGCATTTCTTGGGCAAAATCTATCTTGTAGGATAAACATCTAAAATAGGGAATTATTTGTGTGACCTTAGTTGTCTCCTTCTCTTGACCTTGAGTGACTAGTTGAGATGCAGAAATCTAGAACAAGCTAAAAATAAAATGTAGACACCTTCAGGACTTGGGATCCCAGCCAGTGACAGATTTTCTTGGAGCTCACTCTGTTATTTTTCAGTGGCAATTCTGCCCTCCCCAAAACAGTGGGTAGCAGAACCCACACTGAGGTCTCTGACATTAAAGTGAGGTGGAAGCTTGCTCCTCTGCTCTGCCATATCTCAGAGCATCAGTGGAGAGCTCCTTTGCTTACTGCAGGATTTGTTGACCATCTCTTGTGGATCATTTTCTGCGCTACACGCTAAAAATGCAAGCCCAAATACAGCCTCTGAGCACCAGTATGATATCTTACTGTAACAGCTGTCCTCACCACCACAACCTTCTTGGCTAAACAGAAGGAAGAAATGCCCACAACCATGAGACCTTAGACAGAATTTAGACACTAACGTCCAAAATTGCAGCATGTAGTGCCTTTTACCAGCCAAAAATATGCTTACTTCTCCCCTGAAGTCACATGCCTAAAATCCATAGTTCCCTCTGCCCTTCAAACTTCATTTCTGGACAACCACTGCGAAACACACCAGGATGAACTGCCTGAACAGCTCAACACCTCCCTGAGGCCTGAACCTTGTTCAGATCCACAAACCAAGCACTCTCTCTCAGTCTCTCCTGAGACACTCAATGCAGCAAGTGCTCTCAGAAACACTCAAAATGCAGCAGCAGCTGCCATCCTTTTTCAAAACAGCTCAGTTTAACCAATATCATTTCCGCTCCCTCTCTTGCCGCCAGCTATGGAGACCTACCCTTCCCTTTCACCAGCTCTGGCATTCATTTGACCCCTTAGAAAGTGAATTTAGCTCACTAAACTGGCAGAAATCTAACCCAACAAAACAAACAAAACAAATCAAGAAAAAGTGAATAGTTTTCACCACTTTAGTGAGCTAATGGTTCAGACACATCCCAGAGATGACAGAAGGGAGACAAATGGAGCATGTGTCCAGGAACAGGCCTGCCCCTTTCACCAGCAGCAAGTTCGTGGGCTGACTCAGCTGCCTCGTGAAACCTCACCCGCAGGAGAGGAGAAAGCCTGTTGGAGAGGCCAGATACACTAAAGAGGACTAGCAGAATGAGAGTGAGCTCTTCCCAGTCCAGCCACAGTGCTGGAGGGCCCAAGCTGCTAGAAAAGGAGGGCTAGGTAAGACTGTCTTCTCAGAGGAGTATTGTTGACACCATCTGGCTTCAAGTTTGGTCACTCATCAGCTCAGAAACGGAAGGAAAGGCAGGAAAGGCAAGGGAGGTTGTGAAAACCTATCAGATCCTGGAGAAAGGGTACTGCTGGACTAGTCGCGCCTTTGAAAGGGTAATGCTACGGTTGGCTGTGAGCACAAAAAATGATGTGTCCTATAATATGAAAATTAAGGAACAATCACATCAAAGTTTACTACAGCAACTGAGGACATTAAGGACTGAGCTGAAAGAAAAGCCGATCTAATACAGTAAAACTGGATGACTTGCAACATTTTCTGGTCAGTATATACAATTGAGAAACATCAGAGAGTGAGAAGTCTGGGTTGACAAAGCTAGTAAATAATTTGTCAAAGAGAAGAACCTGCCCCATGTTAAATCTATGTATGGATATAATTGACCACATTTCATCTTAGGAGAAAAGAAAAGTTGTGGCCAACTTCAAAGGAAACTGAACAAAAGTATCTCTAATGATTAATGAATTAGCATCGTTGAGTAAATGAGCTATTCTGAATGCTTGCCCAGAGGCAGTCATGGGAAAGTTTCCAGAACTATTGTCATTTTTCCTGGAACTCATTGACTTTAAGGACTCCACAGCTGCAAGAATTGTGTGAGCATTTCAAGACTGTCAATTTCACCACTGATTTTCTGAAAAATTCTTCCTGAACTGAATTTTATTGGTTTCAGCTGGGGAATCCATTGCACCGAGCCAGGAAATGCCACATGCCTCCTAAGCTACTGCTCTATTCTTCTTGCACTGATACTATCAGAGACTCAAATTCACTGCAGGGAGAACACTGGGGGCCAAATTTGCCCTCTGATGTATGCACGCAGCTCCCATAGAGCTAATGCAGAATTTTTTCGCCTTTGATGCCTCTTATAAAATGCAGTTTAAAGAAGCCTGGAAGTATTGCATTAGAACAGGGAGTTCACACTATTGGTGGTCCCCATTGTCACTAACACAGTCAGTGGCATTCCAGTGAAAAACACAGAACAACTCTTTTGTTTGTTTGTTTTATAAGCAGATCTTTCAGGGTGGGATCCGGCTTGCTCAAATCCCGCCAAAGATGGAACCTCAGCGTCTAAAACCCACGTACACCAACAGTGATCCACTTTGCCTGCTTTCCAGAACTGCCTAACCTTTTAGGCGCCTGAATTTGTCAGGCACTTCCCTCCTCTGACTGCAAACTCTCCAGGCAACTAATTTACAGTTACATGTTCAGCAGAGCCAACTGAGCGGACTCCCAAAAGGAGTTAGAGAGGGTGTCTCACTCCTCTTGCCTCCTCTCTTACTCCAAGCCATGCAATGCCACCCCTTCTCTTGTGCTAGCTGTGATGCTCATGGGACCCTTGCTGTGGCAATTTAACTCACTACACAGCAGAAAACCATCCACTTTGCTGGGCTTGTTTTCGGCCACTTCAGCGAGTTGAACCAGCTCCCAGCAGTCTCAGTCCCACAGCCAGCCCAAGGTAAGTGGTTTGGACATGCAGGAGTGGGAGTGGGACCACTCTTCTGGTAGTGCTTTTGTCTCATGAAACCAGTTGCTCAATTGCCAGTCTGTGTTCAGAAGCTCCATTTCTGGGGAGAGAGGAGCTCACTCCAGCTGAGATATCTGCTGCAACCTGTAAGCAGGAAACTACCCAGGATCTACCTCTAGCCCCAGAAAAATCTGAAAAATTAAGTAAGGCCAATGCTACAGTTAATGTCAGTCACTAACTCTTGGAAAACCTCCATCAGGCAATTTAGTTCAGTTGGCTTAGCTTTTCCTTTGATATACAGTTTAGATTTTTTTCTATGAAGTCTAATGAAGAAAAACAAATTAGACTGAATCATTAAAGTAAATTAAATACATATAAACATAATTTCACATTGAAGGAAACATAAGCAAAGACACGTAACTTGGAGCAGAACTGAAATCCACACCCGTCCGCTGTACTCAGCTCACCTCTGCCTTCCCCCACAAGCACACACCCTGGGTGTGCTGCTCTGCAGAAGCGCCTCGGTCCTGTGTCCAGACTCCCATTTTCAGTAGAGCCAGGGAGCTTTGATCACAGCTCCTTCCTGAATGCATTCTTGTGTGCTGGAGCAGCCATGTGAGGGCCCTTGATGGGACTGAATGCTGAGAGCAGCAACAGAAATTCATTTAGTTTGATGTGACGAAACTGCTCCTCAAACAAATGCTCCGTGGTGGTCTCATGGTAGGAACATGTGCAGAAGGCCTTGCCGAAGTAATAATACTGAAGTAATTTCATGCCTCCACCCACTTCCAGGCCTTTCATTAATACAGACCCTGGAAAATTGTCATCCTCAACTGGTATAACTGGATGCAGCTTCTCCGACTTCAGTGAAGCCATGTTAATTTACCTTTCAAATTTGCTGAGGATCTGGTCTTCATGGTCTTACAGTAAACCAGCTTAAGGAGCTTTATTCTGAGTCCTATTTATAAATAAAACTTGTTTTTCAGAAGTTCAACCTTCCTCAAGTCACAAAAATGCTTGTTTTTTTCTAGTCTGTGAGTAGAGAACAGACCTACAGACTATCTGTATTTATAAATATCAAAATATTTAAACTTTCTTGTTTCCCAAAATTAGAGACCAAGTTCTGTAGGAGACATCCTGTAAAAGTATTCTTTCCCAGATCTACAGCTAGCCTTCAGGCTTGAATACCTACAAATCTGATATCCATAAATTACAGAGAAGCAACATTAACACCTAAAGCAAAGAAATCAATGGGTGAACTTTTACATTACTTTCTGAAGCACTATTACATTGCACACATTAAGTCAAGTTCTTATGAGCTCATTTGTTAAACGAACAGCTCCATCTCTTGCATAACTGCCATCAGTAACCTCTCCTTCATTGCCACATATATACAAACCTCATTCTTGGCAGTCTACTAAACCATTGGCAGCATTTCCCAACAGGTCCAGCAATTTTTCAGGCACAGAGAGGGTGTAGATCCCCATGGCCACCACTGATACAGAAGAAGAGAGGATACAGCAGGCTCCTCTGCTGTCAAAAGAGAGTGGCAGTGAATCCACCAGGTGCAGTCTTGAGCAGGACTCACAGATAAATTTAGACTTGATTTGGGTGGTATGATCTCTAAAAGCACTCAGAATGCAACAGAAAAAGTTACAAAGAGCTTGATGTGACATGTAGACTGAGATTGCAAACAGCTTCACCTCTTCGCAAGGGGCCAGTATAATCCCGTACCTTACTTGCAAATCCAGTATTTGAACAATCGCCTGAAATTCTGAAATTGATGCAGAACATTAAACCCGTTAAGCTGTTTAAGTCTGATGGGATGCATTAGGTGGGGCCAGTTCTCTAGTAACTGGATATTAACTGAAATATATTGAGACAGTGTTTAACAGCTATTTTATTTAATGAAGTACAATCGCAACCAGGTTTGCCATTTTTCTGACGCCAGTGGAAAAAATGAGAGCATTAGGGAATTTCACTGCCTGCCTAGAACACAACATTTCACACTGGAGCAGGATGGAAATCATGCAGATCACTGCCAAGCATGCGGGTTTGTTCTTATAAGATCTCTCAGACTCATACTAATTTTAGAATGAAGAAAAACCCTGCTTCAAACTATTCTGCAATACAAAATTTCCAGTAAGAAACTTCTACTCTCTTCTTTTACATTCATATACGCTATCAAGTTCCTCACTACTACACTGTCAAGTTCTCTAAGCATCAGCACATTGTGAAAGAGACTGGGAACAAACCACAAAAAAAAAAAACCCAAACAAACAAACCATTTTTACTAAAATAAAGCTGATTTTTGTTTTCCTGTGAGCTGACTAACATTTTTAAAAACTAGCATTTTATTTTACTTTAGTGAAGAGGTTTGTCAGAACTGCAAAATTTTGGACAGAAACTTGATTTTTTATTTTGTCCTTCAAATTTCTGGTGAGAAATACTTTCAAAGTCAAACAGTTTTAGCGTTGTGTTTTGACCTCTTCTGCATGCTTTCTCCACAGTGGCCTACCACTTCAATCTCCTCTCTCACATCCTAAGCTTCCTAGTAACAAAGAATATCTTTGCACACTGGCTTGCTGACATAATGAGCAGAGTTTTAAACCAGAACTGGTAGAGACTAGAATTTGAAATTCTCAAGGTAAGGTTAAACAAGGGCAGCCTGCAGGAGAAGCTTAAAATCACAAAAGATGAAGTTACACTAAGGTTACAGAAGGCCAAAGGAGGATGGTGATCACTGAACCGTATCTTTTCCATGAACAAAGGGGAAAAAGAGCATTGAGCCCCAAGTCTTATACTAAGATCAGAATTATGATTTCACTGACACGGCAGAATTAGTTGGACAACATATGGAATTGGCATATTTATAGGCAGTTACAGTTCATTCAAGCAGGAGGGACAGGAAAAGTCTTACATATTAAGCACACATACACCTTCTCTGAGGTCCAAACAGAGAAAGACCTGCTGCTTTAAGGTCTTTGGACAATGTTAGAAGGGGTACAAGACTATTGGGACTGTCTTGGATTAGAGCACAGCATAAGATCACTTGGGAAATCCACATGGCAAAACTTATGATGATCATAATCAAAATTACCTTAACTGTATAATTTGGTGTTTCGTAAAATCTGTTAAGATTTTCATTTCCCAACCTTTAGTTGAAAAAGGAATATTGCAAGGCCTGTCTCATCGAAGTTGGCCAAATACTCAAATACTTTTATAGTCAATGAAGAGAGATAAATACATGACATGAGTTATTAACCCTAGGCTGATTGTAGAATGGAGTCAATCACTCCTGGATGTGCCTCTATGTATCCACTGACTGGAGAGACAGGCTGGCCATTGGGCCTGGGTACTTAATGTCTAGATGTCTACGATCTGTGAGCTGACTCCTCCATAGAAAGTTCTTGGAATGTGTCCATCCTGGGGCAAAAAGGAGAGGACTTCTCTGGGCTCCACTCCAAGGAGCAGGGAGGGATGGGGTAAGGAAAGTGGAAGTGTAACTGTGACTGTGGATTCTTTAGAAGAGAAAGAGGCAAAGAGCAAAAAGGACAATGGACTTCAGGAAAAGAGCCATCAAGAAATGCCATTTTAACAGGTCAGAGGGAAAAAGAGTCCAGGAGAACTGGCAGTTCTTTAAAGAAGGAATGATGACCGCACTGTCAAAAAGCAGTAATTCTTCCAGTCCATGTCTCACTGTCAGATAGTGGCACAGCACTTTACAAAAGATGTAAGCCTCCTGTGGGGAGTCTGGAGAATATGTCTAGAAATATGAAGAAAATTTGGAATTATTGAAGGACCTCAAGCTATTTAAGTCTAGAAAAAAAACAGACTGATTTGCAAAAAGATGATGGTACTTTAAAGATAAAGTAGTGCAAAGTGAATGGGATTAACCAGTTAGCATTAACATGGTTCATTTCAAATTGGTCAAGAATGTTCTGAATTTACAGCAAAAGAGGTTTAGTTTAGACATTAGAGAATTCTTTCTCTGGCAAGACTAGGGAGGTAGTGCAGTGGAAATTCAACAGTCCCAATCTATTAACAAAGAGTTTTAAGAACAGCTTTAATCCATGCCTGCAATAAATGTTGTAGATAATTGCCTTGGAGTAAGTGGTGGAGTAGATGAGCTCTCTCAGTCATTTCCTACAGCAGACTATTACTCCATGATTCAGGCAGGCTAATTTTAGCCTAGAGATGCTAATTCCTCTTGGTTCTCTCCATAGTCAGTAGAGAACAGCTCCTTTAGATGCAGATTGAGAACAGGACTATCCTCACTGGTCTAACTACCATGAATAGCCCCAACAGTTCCCAAAACCTGAGTACACCCATCCTGGTCCCCTCCCTCCACTACTGCCACAAATAGCTTCATGGTCCTCCCAATACACTTAAGATCTCCCCTTCCTGATCAAACACTAGACCTCAGCCTATGAACTCCATCTAGATTCACACTCCTTCTCACTGATATCCCTACCCCTGATTTCCTACTTTTGAACCAGCAGAACTTATCAAGAAGTTTTACAAAATAAATCTCAGACTTCCAGGGGTCTGTATGAGGAATGCCATGGTCTTAATTACAGCCAGGTCCATTATTCAGGAAGTGCGATTACAGTATCACAAGTGTCCCTCATCTCCAATCTTTTTAATCAGTGTTAAATGATTGGCAGATATTGGTGCTCTCTGTAATATTCCCTCAAGTCTGAAAAGTAGCAACAAGTCAGCAGTCATTCTTAAATACTTGCACAAGAAAACATGTGATCTCTTTGCCTTCCAAAAAAACCTCTGTGCCTCTTCTGAATTAGCTATAGATTAGTAGGGCACATTGCCCAATAGTAAAAACAAAACGAAAACATAATCCCTGACAGACAGAGGTCAACAACAACAACAGGCCCACCGACAGTCTCAGGTTTCTGCCAATGATAGGTTTCAGCTTTCCCCATACAGGTTTCTTGCAGGTTCAGTGACCACAGAACATGCCCTTGAGCCACCCACTTTCCTAAGAATAGGCTGGCTGCAAAGCATATTGCCTAGTCCTGTTGTATGCAGATGCTTCAGTCTCTATTGCATGTGCAAGACTAACTGACAAGTGACAGGGATCATTCAGGGTAAGACCACAGGCACTGCACAAATCTCAGATGCACGTGTGCGACCCCCATCACTTCTCCCAGAAACAAGGAAAAAACCCACTGTGGCCACCTAGTCATTTCATGAATTGCTTTTACTTGTTAAGAAGCTCTTGGGAGCCCCTTGCTCAAACAACCCTCAGTTTAGAAATCAAGATTGTATCTAAAGCCTCATGAGATAAAGCATAGCCTCATGAGATAAAGCATAGCACGAGGTGATCCAAAGAAACATGCAGGTTTCAAAATTATCAGAAAAGTTAACATTTAAATCAAAAGTACTACTCAGCCTTTAATATCAGTCTTCTAACTCCAATGTTATTCAGCTTATCATTCGCTTCTGTGTTATAAACTACCCCGCTGTGAGTCCCTAGGTGAGTGCAGCAGATGAAGTGGTAAGACAAGACCACAGACTGGTATTGACACAGACAGAATAGCACCAGTACTGAATCCAGCTAATTTGCCATTATGTTCCCACTAGTCTGCTGGAGGACAAGAAGGGCTCTGAACATACTAGTGGGGCTGTAATGATTTGGAAGGAAGCAAAAAAGATGACTGAATGATCAAAGAGGTCCTACAGGTCATGAGTTCTTCCTTGGGAGATACTAAGCACTATCAAACCAAGGCAGACCACTGGACTGAAGTGCTGCTGGCAGGAGAGACTTGAAGCTTGGCAGAGGGACTCAGATATTCAAGAACTGTGAAGGGAGCAGAGTGAATGAGCAGCTACAAACTCAGCCACATTAAGAACACGAATTGAGTAAGATACCATGCAAAGTTAAAACACCATACTTGTACACAATCAGACAACCCTACTACACCATAAAGAAAGGAAAAAAGAGCCTGAAAATGGCAGAGAGAACACGTGCATTGCTCTGTGTAAAGAGCAGAATGAAAGACAGGAGTGATGGTTTGCTGAAAGTAATGAGACAGTGGCCACAGAGAAAGAACTTCCCAAAAGAGAAAAGTGGAGCAGCACTTGGTGAGGAGAAGGTACACGCAATGGCCATTTCTATAAATGCCAAAACTAAGGGTCAAATACAGAAGTGAGGTCAAGACACAAGAGATTAATGACACTCATTATAAGCCCCCAGCTGGAAATGGGAGACTGTTCAGGAAAAAAGTAAAAGCAGTAAATAGGTAAAAAACACACTAAGAAAAGTAAACAAACCAGCATATGTCATTCAACAGACACACCTAGTTTATTTTTCTGCTCAATGAATTGAACTCCTTTGAACAAGATAAAATTATGATAAATACTAAGACCCATTCTGCCTAAGAAAACCAACAATGTATTAACATAAGCCATGCCGAAAGAATACTGAATGCTCCATAGGAATGCTATTGAATAAGAATGAATAAGAAATATTGAATGCGCAGAGATTATTATCTTGATGATGCCTCTATTATTCATGTCATGACCAGAGCTGAACATCCCTATAGACTAGCCCTGCATACCTCCCAGCAAACTTCTGTTTCTTTCCTATTCCAAATTGTGAAGTTTTGTCTCAGTGTTTTAACGATGTTTATCCATGAAGGACAGATGACACATCTTGCTGAGGTATATGATTAGCCATTCAGTCTTCTATAAATATTCATCATATTTATGTATTTATAACAAAATTGTTTTGGGGCATTTTCAGGTGCTGGTCTACAGTTTTCCACACATCAATTGTGGATACAAATAACAGCAGAATCAAACACTGTACGGGCATTTTCAGTTGTCCATAGTCATCAAACTGCCAACCCTACTGCACCAGCAATGCCACCTGTAACTTAAGATGCGGACGTAAATAAACAATGGCATAAAAGTAGCCTGACAGTTTGTTTCTGAATGTGAATGGTACAGAGCAAATCATCACAGTCCCTTTTCTGAGGTGATTTGGACTTGTAAGGAACAAATTTCTCATGAGTTCTCAGAAAGTATGCAGACAACTGAATGTTAGCCAAAGCTCCAACACAAAGGTAGGCTGAAGCACAGGAAGAGAAGTGTAATAGTAGCAATATATAATTTATTCCAATATCCTAGTTACACTTGTATCTGCTTTCATCTCTACCCAGATATTTTCCTGCACCTTATAAAGAAATGTCAAGCACATTCCTAATCTGGTGTTGAGTGTAATCCGACATTTGGAAAAGTTTGGTAACTAGAAGGTGAGGTCACATACACCCCCGAGAGAATCTGGATACTTCAAAGGATGGAGCTACCAAGCAAGCAGAAATTATTTTTGCAACTTGCACCACAATACCAAGGTCACATCTTTCTCCGTTAATACTGGATGGAAAATAATCCTTATTCAAATACAAATCCTCAAAGACAGGCAGCCAGAGGTCCACAGTAGATAGCAGGGACTTTTCACTTAGCACCCAAAAACATGAAAAAAAAAAAAAAAAAACAACAAAACCCACATACATTTATAAAAGAGGACGAAGAGAGGTTCTCCATACAATGCCCCAAATAACGCTCAACACAGGAGGGGAAGAATGGCTGTTTATGATGGCAGAATAGCCCAGCTCCTTCCAGTGGGACCACAAAAATTCCGGTAGATCCAAAGTCTTTCCTTGGTTCCCACTCCCCATGGCCATGCCTGACCAGCAATAGTACTGTGGTCCTCACCTTTAAATTATCACCAGGTTCCTGCTCTCCCTTCCCTGAATACAGGCTCCTTCCTCCCTCCCTCAGCACCCTGGCATGGGAGCTTCACATACATTAGTCTTCAGTCCGGCCAGCACTTTCCACACGCACCTCATGCTCTTCCTTGGTAGCACCTCACAGCACCATGGGCCTTCCTTAGCCCCCTTCCCACCAGAGAGCAGCTCTACACAGACTCCCTTAACCATTCTTACCTGTCCCTGTCTTCTGGCCCTTTGTGAAAGATCCCTATCCCACTTGATGAGAGTAAATCATTGAGTCATCACCATTTCTAGCCTGTCCTTTAGTAGATATCAGTTCATCTCCCCCTGCACTTCCACAGATTCATTTCCATTCCTGTCTTCCCTGCTCACAATTTCTTTTGTGCAGCAGGCAGCTTGAAACGTCATTTTTACCCCCTGGCAGACAAGACAGCGTGCTTTGAAGAGTTTCCCTCCATCATACTTAATCCAAATCCTTTAGCCTTCTAGGGATGAGTTGGTTTTGCGGGTAATTTGAGTAATAAGAGCACAAACATAATTGTCAACTGAGCCAAGCTGTTCCTAGCTTTCCTCAGTAACATTCTTGTCCTAAATCATAGCTCCCTGTGTTTTCGGAGCTAATTGCCCACCCTCTGGCCCTGCCTTACAACAAGGATGGAGTCAGTGCCTTACACCTGCCAAATAGACAAAAGATTGCAAGAACCAAAGGGTTCAAAATTCGCTAAGGGGGGTTGTGAAGAAGAGCTGTGCCAGCCTGCTTTAGGCATTTTAACAAGATCAGTCCCTTCCTATTTTCTCTTTCAGATCTATCCCTGCAGTAGATGAGAAATACTTGCCAGGAAAGATATTCCTAGCTTCTGGCTTGGAGTTGGACCCTATAGTTAATATTTTTCTTTAAATTCCATTGCCTGTTTGACTTCATTCCTGAATACTTTTTTTTTTTTTCCAAAGCTTATGAAAGCTGTTATTAAGCGTTCATCTGAACACACACATTAGATCTTGTATGCTGCCTTCTAGCAGAATGCTTTTAATTGAAAGGAAAACCCTGCCTCCTGCTAGGTTTGGGTGGGCTGCAATTAGTTCCATACTACTTAGTTTTGCCAGAAAGTCATATAACTCTTCTACACAGGCATTCCCACTCTGGTCCAGCTGCAAACAATATGCTGAGTCAGCAAAAAATGAGGCAAAAGGAATTTTTCATTGAATTAAGAATCCAGTCTGTCCTCAAATCTTGTAAAATATGTGTTGGATTCCGTCTGTCCTGGAGGATCCCCACTCTGATCGTGCCAGTTACTAGGACTCGCACGGGACCCACATGCCTGTGGCGATACTGCAAACTGCCCCACTGCGAGGAGACTCCATCAACCAGGGGTGTCATCTTGCAAGCTAACAATATGGGACAGTGTGGGCAGTAAAATACAAACGCCCCCTTATGCCCCAACAGCCATGCTTCCATGAAAAAATGTTTCTTCTGTTCCTTACCTGCAAGGAAAACAAAATCCACTGCCCTACTAGTAAGATGCAGTGACTAAAGCCAAGAGCAATGCGTGCAGTACGTCTGAATTTTGGCAAATTCAGATGCAGACAAATGAAAGTTGGAGGAAAACTTTTTCTGGGTACTTCTGGTTTATTTGAAGCCAACGAAGCATGAAATGGTCTTAACAGTTTGTTATGTTTTGGTGTAACATGAGGATCTAGAATCTCTTGACAAGTAGAGCATGAGCTTGAGTTTCAGTTCACTGATTGGTGGGGGTTTTTTATTCGTCCAAGAAATGTATTTAAACAGTATGTGCAGGGCAAACCATTTTTAGTCATGGTTGTTCAATAGCACACATCTGAAAGTGGACATAAGATAATAAAAACAACAATTGAGTAATTCTTTAAGTAATTTCCAAAGCGACAATTGTTGTAACTGTGAGATGTTTATCCTTTTACATATGACCAGGTATCTGCTAAGATTATCCTACGTTCTAACAGAAATCCCTGAGCCGCAGGCACATTCAGGAGCTCTCATTTGCCTCTACTAAAGCTAAGAAACACTTACCTTGAGACGCCGTGAATTTGGGAGTTTTCACATCCATGACTTGGATGGCGCAGTCAGTCTTCTAACACAACAACTACTGCATAAAAATTCAAAAGAGTGAGCCCATATTGAGGGCATTCCTTCACAGGCTTCTCTTGGTAGTAACAAAAGACACCAGGTAAATTTTACATTGTTAACTAGGAGTAAATGGAAAACCATTTTTTCATGTGGGAAATGTTTTATGGAAAAAAAATCGTTATTTGAATTTTTTCCTTTGAAATTGTAGGTTTTCATCATGAACAATTTTTGACAATTTTAAAGGAGTGTTTTAGTTTCACTTTGTCCTCAAATATTGTTATCTTTTCACCAAAAACCCCAACATGCTAAATAAAAATAATTAAAAAATATTTCATACTGAAACATTGATTCAATATGAAAACCCCTTTTGGATGTATTCGCTGCAGGGAAATTGAAAATTTCCAGTGGAAATGAAATAACCCTATAAAAACTCAGCTTAAACAAAATAGTATTTTTGGTAAGAAAATTTTCTGCACTAAATACTGTGGCCAACAGTAATTACAACTTGTCCAAAAGTCTGGGAAAGCTACGATGGTTTTTTGGGACCTTTTAAATATCCCACCTAATGCAGTAATAACATCACACAGTGGAAGAGTATGAAAGGACTATAGTGAAAGGCTTGTATCCCAACAGCACCTGATTATAAACAATATGTTTGTTTAACTGACAACAGCTTCTTCCATACCCGATTTTAAATTTGCAGAAAACTATAAATAGATAGCACTTTCACTGAAAGCATTAAATTAGCCAACTGGGTACTCGACTTTGTAATGTGGAGCAATGTGGAGTGATAATGAACACCATGTGTGTGTGATAATGGGGGTTGTAGAAAATAGATCTGGCCAGCTGAGTGAAAAGGAAATGCTAAAGAAGAAAAAAAATCTGAAGTCCAAGCCAAAACAAGTGACCTAGAGAAGCAAGTAAAGGTTTGTATTTGGGGCAGGCTAGAGGCCTGAGAGAGATCAGCAATTCAGCAGGGTATTTTTAAGCATATGCTCAAGGCCCTCCTTATTCGGCAGGAAACTTAAGCATATGCTCAGAGGTTAAGCATCAGCTAAAGTCTCATTGATGTCAATGGGTCTTAAACACATGCCTAGAGATACATATGTGCTGAAGTGCTTTTACAAATAAGAACGGACTGGGGATCAGGGCCTCAGTCCCCTGGTATTTCATAGCAGGCTAACCCTGCAACCTCCTGGCTTTCCAAATTCTTCAGAGTAGATCTCATTTATTATACACACAGGACCAGACTTAAGCGTGTAAGAACTTGCATTACTGTACAGAACTGCCATTGGCCCTTTGGTACTGAAATAAATAGGAAAGTACAGATACATTTATAAAACACCAGTAATTTCTACTGTAATTTGCCCAAAGAACTCTCCTAATAATAACAATGAAAGCATAAAATAAGAAATGCAACTTTTGAGCATGTCATTTAGCCTTTTCATTACTGATGTAAGAAAACTTCCACAAGAACAAATTTAAAGATAAAACAGAATCTTAACTGAAACCTCACTTAAAGTAACTTACTTTGAAAGAGTGCATGGTGCTCTTAATTTTTGTGCAACCAATGGATCTGTACTTCCTTGTGACCTTCTGTACCCGAGTAGTCCACTTATCAACTGTACAGCTGACTGGGCATCACTGTAACAACAGAAAAGCCACTTTCTTTGCCAATCCAACTTCATGTAGGCAAATTGCAAAGCATTAATGTGTACCGACATAAATTTAGAAATCCACAACAATGGCAGGTTAACATTATGAAAAAATCTTCAAAATTTTTAGGTAAGTTATGTCAGATTCAACATGGCTTCTTCTTCTTCTTTCTCCTTCTTTAAAACTACATGAAAATATACCATAAAATGGCAAGGGGAATTATACGGTCAGATTACTAATGATATTAAATATTTTTTCCATGCAGTTAATACAGGATTTGAAATTATCGGTAAAAATCCTTCCTGTGCATTTCAGTGAACCTGAACAACCACTTGGTCTCTACATTTTGTAATTCTCTGAGGATAAATATGTGGTGGAGGAAATGGTCATAAAGACGCACTGCAGGGCCAGCTGAAAACTTCTTTAGGTGGAATCTGTAAATGATGGCTCACTTTAAAACACCCTTATGTGACAGCAGCAAACTGGGGTGCGTCTGAGCAGCAGGACATTGCCAGAGTACTGCTGTATGCAACCACTGTGCCGCTCTTCTCCAGTGATGCCACAGTAGCAGTTACCACCCCACATAAATTACACAAAAAGCTGACTTCAACAAACCAAAAAAAGCTAATTTCTTCATTAAAATTTATTAAAGCAGGCAGAAAATAGATTGTAAAAGCCCAGTCATCAGCTTTACACGTGCGTTTTCCTTTTGTCACATGACTCTCATGTTTTAAACTGGAGAGCATTACTGTTTGGCATTTCCTGCAAATGCACTGAGGAAAAGCCACAGCAATATAGTGTTACTTCCATAGATGTTAACATTTAAAGACTCACAGAAGTGGCTAACGTTCAATTTCTGATCGAAATTTGCTCACTTTCTTGCTTTGTTTTTTTCAGATGAAGACAACCTGGTGAAAGCATTCCCACATTCCTCTTTGCACTTTTGCCATGACAAAACTTAGCTGACGTAGGCAAATTTGAGTTCTAAAAACATATATCTTAGTCTGATTTTGTTTCAAGTTCCTGCCTCTTTATTAACTATGGAAGAGCACCTCTTCCTTCTTGCCCAAGCAAGCTGCTGGTTATCATTCCCATCCCTCCGGTCGGTTGAGTAACACATGACGCTGGCCTAGCATAAATACAAAACAGGTTCCTATGGAATCTGAAATACTGTTTGTACATCCTACCACTGACCACAGCGGAACAATGGTGTGCCAATGATACGGAAAAAAATAACTCTATTTGCTCACTCTTTCTGTGCCTCTGTCTGAAATATACCTAGCTCCAAAGCTATTATTTATAGTTATGAGGTGACAACTGAGAGCTAGCAGTCTGCTGAGTGAAAAAATGTTTGCATTTATGCTTTTCAGAGATATCCTATATATACACACACATACATGTGCAGCAGCTATTCATACTGCATAAGGAGATGTACCTAATCAACTACAGTGCTTATTCAGTGGTATGAAAAGTAAAAGAGTTATTTTATGTGAATTAAGTGACAAAACTTCTTTTTTAAAGACTATTTGAAAAGAAAAATTTTTAGCAAAGCCTACAGCTGCACTAGCATTGTTTAAAACACTGAAAAGCTGTTTTGTAAGTTTTCTGTGAACACTTTTGCCTATCATTTTTAATATAGAAAATCATGTCTTCTAAGTTGCTTGAAAACAATGTTATTTTAAAGTCAAACTTGAGCAAAATCTTTACATCTTTCACACAATCACAGAAATGTTGATGTTGGGGGGTCTTCTGGAGGTCATATAGTCCAACTGCCTGCCTGCCTGGACTATCACCAGCACCAGACCAAGTCAGCCATGGTTTTGTTTAGTCAAGTCCTGAAAACCTTCAGGAACAGACATTCCACCTCCTCTCTGGGTAGCCTCCTCCAATCCTGCACTACCCTCCAAAGGCAGAAGTTTTTTCTAACTTCCATTGTAACCTGCAAAGCCACAAGTTGATGCTATGGTCCCTATTTTTTCCACCTGAAGCCATCTAGAAGGGTTTGGCTTCATCTTCTCCATAGCTTGCTTTCAAGCAGTTGCAGGCTATTAGACCGCCCCATAGCTGCCTCCTCACCAGGCTCTACAAGTACAGCTCCCTTCACCATCCCCTGAAGGGCATGTCCTCCAGGCCTCTGACTGTCTTGGTAGCCCTCCACTAGACCCTCTTCAGCATCTCTACAGTCCCAATGTTTCAACCAACCTCAGGCATCACTTCTGTAGTACTGAAGAACAGGATGATCTCAGCTTTATTAGGGCTGCTCGAAAGATTGTCATTGAACAACCCCTTTACTCTCTGTGGGCTCTATGGATCAGCTCTGCCAGGCCCAGCTGAGGCAGCTGAAGAGACCAGCACCTCACTGTGTGCCTCTCCCCAATCCCAGAAGTGACCACCCCTAGTGCTGAGATGGCAAAAACTGGTGTGTCCCCACACCTCTCTTCAGTTATCTCTGCTGTGGGGGAAGTGGGGGATAGCAGATTGTGGGGGCTATAATGGCTGCCATCACCACACCTAAATGCCTCGCTTGAAGTCCATTCTCAGATGGACTTTATAGCTGAATTTCAAACAATCTCATTATTCCTGGAACATTTTTCCCCATGAATGGATCATTTCAAGGCAATATAAAAACCAGTCCTATGATCAGATGCAGTGTAAGTCCTACGACTGCTGCCCTTGATTTAAGAGGAGCAGAAATCCCTGCAGAACTCTTTCCAGCAGACGGGCATTTAATAAATCTTGTGAAAGTGTGAGGAAAATATGAAAAAAAAGGAGACACTGATAAGAGAAATACTTTCGAAACAGACAGTCAACACCCAAAGTTTAAAGTTATTTTCCAGCCAAGTAATTACAATTGCTCTCTGTCATAATTTCCCATGGGTGAAAAAAAAAAAAGTAAAAAACAAATATGTAGTAATCTGCAAGTCTGAACCACAGAAAACCTGTTGTACTGTCCTTCTCAGGGAAGGTTAGAAATGACATCAAAACAGGAGGGCTGTGCTTTTCTAATCACACAAAGCTTAATGGTTCCACATCAGTTCTTGGCCCCTGACTGCCTGGATCTTGAGACATGTTGGGTATTAACCCTCTCAAGTAGCACGACAGGTTTTGGCCTCTTCATCAACAGTTCAGCTGTGTACTTCCCTCCTTGATGTGGAAGAGATAACTACTGAACAGAAGAACCATATTCCTTGATTCCACCCAAATCTCAGTTCTCCGCATGTAGGGGCATTCAGTCCACGTTTCCTATTGACCAAAACCAACTCCTCTTCCCTGTTCCTTTAGATATCTCCCTGCTCAGTGTCTTGTTTAGACTCTCTGGCTTGCTCTCCAGATGCCATCAGAGCTGCCCAGCTCCCCATAGACTAGGCAGAGGGGCTGAGATGGGATTTAGGTATCTGACCGCGGCCTGAAGCGAAGAGTCCAAGTATCCTGCCAACAGGTGGCAATTGCTCAACTCTGCTCACCTTGGCCATCATGCATCCCTGATCCAGCAAAAGCTCACCCAGTCCAGGCTATCTGTGCCTATGAGCTTCCAGTAAACCTTTGGGAGGGCAGCGTATACACACACACCCCTCAGGCAGCTCCCCCGACGTGTGCGAAGCCATTAAAAATGTATCTTGTTCCCAGCTTGGAAATGTTCGACCTGCTGAAGAGAAATCAACCTTTGGCATGTCCTCCCTTAAGTCCTCCCAACCCACACTTTGTTTTCATATTCTTGCTATCAGTGAAGACATTTTAACAAGCCATAGAAAAGCTCTGGATGAATTTGCTTAGTTAAAAGCATTTCCGAATCTACAGTGTAAACAGAGAACTGACTCCACAGCACTACTTCCTAAAACGCCAAGTACTCAACAGTAAGTTAGATACAGGGAACAAGATGGTTTTAGTCATAAAAAAACCAACTCTACTCTTATATTGGTATTTCTGTCATCTATACGAGACAGTAAAAAGTAATCAGACCTCTTTTGTGTTATTTGCCCATTGCCTTAGCATGCAAATGAATTCTAGAAAAGTAAAAACTAATTTAATAAGCCTATTATGACCATACAAAGGAGACAACATTCCCTCTTGTACTCCAGGCAACTTAAAAACTCTGAAACTGCCCCCATATGTTAGCTTTCCAGCCATCAGCCAACACAGGATGGCAGTGGCAAAAGCCAGCAAATTCTCTCCAGAACTCTTCTGGAGACCAATTGATTTGGGCTGGGACTTGGGATTTTGAGTTAAACTAGATGTCAACCCTGTTTGCACCATCACAGCAGCATAGAGCAATTTCAACACTGTTGAAACCACATGGACAATGAAGCTCAAATAGCAGAGTACTGGAGCTAAACTGAATGGCACAACAGATCTCTGAACACACAGTCCAAACTATGCAACAGGATCTGCCCATTAAAATGGAAATCTTTTGCCAGGTTCAAGTACTAGCATCAGTGTCAGATAAAGCACAGATGGAAACACTGGGACAAATACAGAGCCCAGACCAGAGACCAAACAAGAACCCTACCACTGAGGTCTTCAATCATACATGTAAGCAGTGCTTGCTGTTCCCTCCGCTTGGATACGCTCTTATTTCTTGCACTGTTAAAAGGAGAGTGTGTATAAACAATTGCATGAAGTTGCCTATTCTCAAGGAATAAACATGCTAATATGCTGTGGGGCTGAGGCTGGGGGAAAAAAAAAAAAAAGGTATGACAGGTTCCCCCCACTTTCCATGCCTGTCCTAAGAGTCAGGGGTTGCTATCAGGGCTTGTAAAACATTGGTAAACAATATGCAAAGCATCTTAAAGGTGGGGGGAAACGTTTGGTAGTTGATTTGTTGGTTTTGTAAGTATTCTGTTATAAACTCAGAAATTGCGCTGTTTTCAAGGTTTTGCTTTTGCAAGGAGAAAAAAAGTGCTCCCTTTCAAACAGAGGATAGAACTGCATTGAAAAAAAAGAAATGCATACTTTATGAATGTTTCTCTCAGGAAAAAAAAAAAGACTATCCTACAAAAGGACATATAAGGCAAAATTTGCAGGGGTGTAAGACTGTATGAAAGGAAATATTAAAGCTCACCACACTTCTCTGCTAAGCACACACCTAACCTATCTGACTGCCTCTCCTCTCACAGCCAAATAAGCTGCTCCTAGGTGAATGTTAGTAAGAACATACTATACTATACCAGACACAGCATTTTGACCCGGTCTAACACTCTTATATGGACGCTAAGGACATTGCTAAAGAAACACAGGCCCTATTGTTAATAATTTCTTTTAGCAAACTTCCTCCACAGCCTGAGCTAAGTACCATATTAAATTGTG
Source organism: Astur gentilis (assembly GCF_929443795.1). Lineage (NCBI taxonomy): Eukaryota > Metazoa > Chordata > Aves > Accipitriformes > Accipitridae > Astur > Astur gentilis. The sequence goes on from NC_064894.1 coordinate 10,985,779, forward strand.
AAGAAATCACTAGAACTACTATGCTGCAAGTGACTTTTAAATCAAGTGCATCAGTTATACAGTATTTAGCACTGTGCTGTAAAGGGTGGTAAATGGAGGTGTCATAAATATCTGATTTTATCATCTGTTGACTCATAATCCAGATGCCAATGGGATATAAATCATGTAAAGCATGTTTCCAGATTAGGAAAGTCTGACTGTTCACTATTGTTCTAGCAAACCACATTATTTCTTTGTAGGATCAGGAGTGCCCTCTGATGGTTAGTATCTATTACTGGGAAGTAAGAGTCGACTGGAAAGTGGCACATCCTAAATTGTCTACACAATACAAAATGTTCTCACTTCCTGCACTATACATCCACAGTCTTCTGTATGCTCGATAACCAACCTTGTTTTGTTGGAAATAATTTTTTGCATATTTCTCTTTCCATTTCAGTTGTTTATATTGCTACTTAGGCGTGCACACACATAGTAGGTATGCAATCAGAGCACTGCTTATGCATATATCTAGTTTTAAAAGAAATAAGTTGAAAGAAATTTCACGCATAAATTAGAGAATTTCTACAATAGGGTCCAAGAAAGGCCTTGAAAGGCTCTGACAAATTCAGACACCCAGGAATTCAGATATTCAGCTGAATATCAGAAAACAGGATATAACTGGAAAAAACAGGCAACCTCTCTTAAGAAGTGCTTATGTGCCCAAGAGCTTGTACATCTTTTTCCAACTGTATAAGCTAACCTAATAAAACACGTTAACTCTCCCTACACAACTTGCCTCACATCCTTAGAACATCACATCTACAATGGAACTGTGAGAAAACAGGAAATCAATTTATTTTTTCCCCTCACCTGTGATTTTACCTGTCCTTCAGGTATTCAGCATCTCAGTGTTACTTATAATTTTAAATTTTATCACCTGCAGTATCAACTGTCCTTTCAAAACAGAGTTGGTAGCTGGAAGGGAGCCACAGACTTGGAGCTGTCTGTGAAGACAACCACTATGCCCACTACATAACAGATTCATGTCTCTCCCTTTAACTGAAGGAGTAGCAGGACTGAAGCTAACGCCTTTGGTAAGACAAAATCTCTCCAAACTGGTATCAACTGCACACTTTCTCTATTATACACTGGGAAAAAAAAATACAAGTTTGCAGTATCCAAACCGTTATAATATTCATAAACTGCAGCTTAGGGTTAATACTAGCCTGACCACCTGAATACCCTTAAAAACAGTCAGGCAAAATACTAAGAATTGCACATTGTTTAGTAAGTTACAAATGCAAACATCCACAAGTTTCAGTGCAAAACCCAATACCTTAAACTTGCAAAGGAGGATGGATAGCATCAAGGGATGTAGCTGGGGAGCAGACAGCTGTGTGCATTTTCCCTACTTTTCTACCGCTGCTGCTGATGTGCAAAGGCAGCAGCCATTTTGTTCGTAGGTCTGTTGCACTCTGTTAGCAAAGAGAGACACACAAACTCAGCTCTCTCACAGCTACTTTATCTTTTATTTTTTGTAACCTAAACCAAACGTCATTTTTAGATTTTCTCTCTGATGAGGAAAGCAGAAGATAACAGCTTCCGATGAGAGACCAGCAGCAAGCCTTTTCTGTGCCAGCTTTTACTCCATTTTTACACCCACTGCAGAACCCTAAATATTTTGAAATATGGCAGTACTTGGGAATTATGTCCCTTCTCCACCTGGGATGACAGCCGGCAGACTCAGTCTGGGATTATCCCGACACCGACCAGGAGTACGAGGCACCTCCTCAGCAACACCCACTTCTAGAGATCTCTGGCCATCCTGTGTGAAGCCCAGCAGCCTGGCTAGCCCCCACAGGAGAGGGCATGCTGCCGGGAGCTCCCCCGGACCCGTGAGGGCTCTCTCCCTCCCCAGACCCGCGCCCGAGGCAGGCCCAGCCGCGGCCCCAGAGGGGAAGCGCCCGCCGGGTGCCTCGCACCTCACAGCGGCTCCCTTGCAGACGGAGGTTCCTACCGCTAGTTTTGCCTCCTTCTGGAGGAAAAACTACTCGACCTCTTGTCCCTGAGGGGTTTCTCCATCCCGAAGGGGGCCGAGGCGGTGCTCCGAGGCGAGGGCAGGAGGAGGCGGGGGCCCTGCGGCAGCCGAGAGGCTCCCGCCGCTGCCCGCCCCGGGTCCGGCTCTGCCCGGCGGCCGCTCCCGCCCCGGCACCAGCCCCGCAAGGGGGGAGCAGCAATTCCCCCGCTAGAGACGGGGAAGGGGAAACCTCCTGCTGTTTCCTCTCCGCTGCCCACGTCCCCCAGTTAGCCAAACGCCGCCTCGTGAAGTTTCACACTAACGCTCCCGCCTGACATTCCGTCCCGAGGCTTCAGCCTCCGCCGCGCACGCCCGGTCACCCCGGGCTGCAGGAAGGAGGCAGCGGTGGGGAGACCAGACCGAGCCACGAGAAGAGCCGGAGCCCCCCTCTCAGGGAGGTCGAGGGAAAGGCCGCCCGAGAGGCAGGCTCTCCCTCCGCCGCCCGGTCGCCCTGCCGCGGCTCGGAGCCGCCGTGCTCCGCGTTACGCAGAGCCATCGCCCTTCCCAGCCACACGACGCTCGGCCTCGCCGTTGCCAGCTGGGGCGCAGGGACTCACCGCCGGGAAGGGTGAGTCGACTGTTGCCCGCAGCGATCCACACCCGCGGGGAGGCCCCCGCCCGTGACCGCTGTGGGACGCGGAGTGGCGGGGAGGCAGCGAGCGGGACGCAGGTGTGCCGGGGGTGGTGGAGCGGGCTGCGCCGGTGAGTTGGGCAGCGGAGGCAGGGTCGGCGCTCGCAGGGAGCCTTAGGAGCGCCTAAAAGTAGGTGCGCCTCGGGAGCGCGCAGGGCAAGGGGCGTTGGAGCCGGGGCGCCCGCCGTCGCCTGGCGCCCTCCGTGCTCGTAGAACCGTTAGAAAAGGCGGGAAAACGGCCAGGGAGAGAGCTGACGCCAGCGCCGCCATTTCGAGGAAGCTGAGGTGCCGTGCCTAAGCCTCGGGGCTTTTCTGTGTCGTTGGCACCTCCCGGGACTCGATCCGAGTCCAGATCCTGCCTCGTGGCCTAAATGCTTCTCCGCATTTATTTTGTCCTCCCTTGCATTCATCCCAAGCGGGGTTGTTGTCACCCACAGGTCTGCTGTTGTTGGTGGGCCTCGTCAGTAATTTGCACGTACCCACCCCTGGCGAGTGGTGGTGTAGCTGTGCAGGAAAGGTTTATAGCACAGAGCTGGAAGTCCTGCTCTAAAACCAGTCCAAGAGGCAATGCTATAAACATTTTTGTGAACCAGTAATCTGAATAGAAAATAAACCATGTCCACTGAAAAATGGAAAGGATGTTTTATTTTGACCTTAGCACTTCTCCACCCATTTCTGCATAAATTAGCTAAAATTCCAAATGAATGTGCACTTCCAAATTAAAAAGAAAAAAGTTTCCATTTAAAATGTGAAAGAGGTTATGCCGGTAACTCTTCGCATCTTTTCTACACACTTTTGAGTTGAGATTAGTGGGAACTGATCCTTTTAGCCTGACATTTTGATCCAAAAGTCAGCATTGTTTAGTGGAATAATAATAATGATGGTGGTGATGGTGATGATGTCACCAACACTATTTGGCATCACAAGGACTAAGAGATCCCAGTTCTCTTCTGAAATCCCAGTGTTTCTGGTATCTACACTTACCAGTGTGCAATACTTAATGTTACTCTTTAGCTATAGCGGTAGCATCTCAACAGGCAGAATAAGCACATAGCTGCTTAGAAAAACTGTTTCTGAAATGTGAGATAGATGGTGAAAGGGATGAGCTAAGGGCAAATACTTGTAATTTTCTAAGAGGAGTCTCCTGGCAGTCATGCTAAGCTGTATGGGACTAGCTCAGAAACAGCAGCTGGTTTATAAGTGTGCAAAATAATATGGCAAAAGAAAAGGTCTACTGAGTCCTTCCCGTGTTTGTGGCCTTTGGGGATCAGGAATTGCTTATGTTATGGGCAGCATCAGAAGGAAAGTACCAGAGCTAGAGCCAGGGAAAGAGAGTTACAGATTTCTGAGATTGTTCTACAGTGAAGTCTTTATCACTTGAAATTGTCCTGGGCTTCTGTAGAATAAAATACTGCCTTTTGTGGCTGCATAGCACTGGAGGCGCAAAATTAATGCCATTTACACCTTTAAGGGATTGGGATATTACCAGCTAAGTAGTATGATACCATCCCTGTGTGAACACATGGTTTAATTTTTTTAATCCAAAGTTTGACTGGACTTGCTCTTTATAGATGAGGCCTTTCAGATCCTGCATCACCGTCTCTGCCATAAATGAGGAGTCAGAAGTGCAGTATTGTACTTTTGTTTTGCTTGTCATTCCACTGATGGAATCTTGCTTTTACTTTGCTGACAATTCAGGTCAAACAGGAATCAAATGTATTAGATATGAGAAATACAGAATTAAACACAGTCCAGAAACAGAACTCCGTGGACCAAAAGCTAGTAAAATCCCTAGCCACTGGGATGGATGGACTTTAATTTGTCAATAATTCATCAGTGTCATGGAGGAGAAGTATCAATAATAAAATGGTACAAAAATACTAGTCTTGTTGCTTTATGGACAAATTGACCTAGCCAGTCCCAACACCTTGAATGAGGGGAGACTGACATGCAAACCACGGTGTACACATCTTTACCCTTCAGGCATGCCGAGGTGATGGCAAGATCAAAGAGGCTTTTGAAATGCCAAGTTCTGAGAAAGGAAATTGGGAAATATAACTCCAGAGTTAGCTGGAGGGGGCAGGGATGAGGGTCATGTTAGAAGGTGTTAACCACTGTAGAGAGAAAAGAGACTCTTATCCCAGATGGTGCAGACATTTCATTGTTGAAATATAACTGCGACCAGCCCATGTTATAAGGTAATGAAATCTGTCACAACTTGAACATCAAAAGTGGTCACAGGCTATAAAGGAATGGTGTTCATGGGAGCAGTAGGGACAAGAAACGTTGGACACTAGAGGCTGTGTCTCTGAGACGCTGTAGTCAAGAGGATCAGAAAGGAGAGGAAGGAAGAGATTGTCTTGCTGACAGCTGCCCGAGGATAGGAGCAGAGGACAAGTAAGATACTGCTTCCTTTGTAATGAATCCAAGATGTACCTCCCTGGCCTGACATTTGCTGAGTAAACTGAGTTAGTTACTCAGACAAGTCCTTTCGGTCCACTCTGATTTTCCTATACATTCTTGGTACATTCTGTTTTAATTAGACCAGTTGAGTCCTTGATTGTTTGCAAATTTCATGCAGACTTTTTTCCTCAGCGGTGCTTCTAAGGAAGAGGAGCTACAGAAAGATGCCTGGAGCCTATCATAGTTGGGATGTTTGGTCAAAGGGGCATGGACTATGGAGACCTCTCTCACAAGAGATGGCACTTGTAGAACTGAGGTCTGGCAAACACAAAGGAAACACCTGGATGGTCGGATGTATTTCCACTCCTTCATCTTTTTTTCCTCCTCTAATTTTCTTATATTTTAGGATTTGAGTATAATGGAAGCCAAATCAGAAAGAGGGATGTCAGTCAGTTTACATGAAAACCAGTGCTGCAAAGTATAAATTATTTGTGCTAAAACTACTTGTACTGAAAAGTGCTGAGTACAAACTAATTGCAGGAAAATAAAAAATGCAAGTGACGAACTAGCCGCATCCAGCAGAGTGCAGCATCACCCTAAACGAACAGTGCCTGAGCACGACGGCTGTGAACCGTTTGCCTTCTGATTAAATAAGAGGTGTCAGCTGCAAATAAGCAAATCTCCCAGAAAAAGAATTATACCTTTCCCTTTATGCATTTTGAATAATACTTAGATGCTTTTAAGTGATTGACACTATTTTTTCAACATAATTGTTTTGGGGTTGGAAAGTAGGAGAAAGAATCTGGGACTGGAATTGGAAGTGGGAGCCAGGAAGATCCAGGCTGGACGTGTGGGGAGAAGTGGAGGATTAGCCAAAGAAATCAGCTTGGTGGTAGGGCAGGATATTGAAATCAAATGAACTCACAGGACTGACAGAATGGAGTATGAAATGAGAGGTAGTACAGGCAAAGAGAATGGGATTAGTACCTGGAGCCAGAGACAGGGGAAAAAAAACCATGCTGGAAGAGATGAGACAGGAGGGATCAAAGAGGGAAGGAAAAGGCAGGAAGTGTATTCTGTTAACCAGTAAACAGAGGCCTTGGGATGCGTATGTGACACTATTCTGCTTCCTGCAAGTCTCTGTGAAACCCCATGTCTGACTTAGTACAATATTGCACCACAAAGGATGAAAACATGCTATCGCTGTCTGTCATTTTGGCAGGAGTCAGCAGGAAGAGGTCTATACTGTGGATTTAGAGGTTCCAAACCAACTGTGGTACCATGGAGATAATAATATGCTGCCACATGATAGAACTTCTGGGTTTGTTTTTCTTCTCATTTGCTTTTTTAAAAACCCTAAGACATTGCAGACAAAATGATTTTTTAAAACTTTGTTAAGGTTCTATAGTCAAATCTAGGAAAATCAGGCAATGCCAGCGTTAAAACTGGTTTTACCCAGTCCCTTGTGAAAAGGCATTATGATGGGGTCTTGAAGTACATGGCCACCTGCTGTTTCTCCACTGGAATTCTGTTTCATTCTCTGTATGGAAAAAAATTGGTTTAGAGGTGATCAGGTTTGTATAGTGAAGGAGGGTGCTTTCCCTCCCTTCATACCTCATTTGATGCAGAAGTACAAAAGGACATAAGGCATGAGACAGGGGTTTACAGAAGAAGGATGGTGTCCTGGTTAGAGTCACTGGACAAACCCTCAAAAACAGCACTTCAGCACCTCTTCACCTTTGTAGGCTTGCCATGGTCTTTGGGAATTCACTTAGTGAAACTTTTGCTAGTCAGTGCTCACTTTTGTAAGTGGTAATCATGTCATCTGATGCTTGACTTGAGGATCAGTGGTCTGCAGTGTGTAGGACAACCAAAGGCTACAACTGAAGTTGTACGGTGCTTGAGAAAAGGACTACACCCACCTGAGTACTCTGAAAAGCCATGTTTTAAGAGACTGAGGCTGGGGAAGATGACACTTCTTATATTAATTTCTGTGCATCATAAATCTCTGATTTGTAAAACAGTGATGAGATCACTACATTACCCCAGAGGGGTGGTCTTGGAATTGAGTAACGTTCTGGTAACACTGAGGTACAGCAGTGAGGGGTTCCATAGTCCATACTGCACAGTACATGAATCAGAAGTCCAATTGAAAAGCATATTTTATGATCTTATAATTAAAACCTGATCATAATACATATGCACAATAAAGTCAAATTAAGATTGTATGGCCAATGTTGGTTGTGAGATTTTCTGTCTTCTAAGATTATTTTACATCTTCTTCTTAATTTTATATACCACTATGATGCATGTTATGTGAGTATAAGATTGCATATGTATGTTGAGAGGTACGCTTACATCCTGTATGCACATGGGATTTGTCTGACCTAACTAAAGTCATCTAGATTTGCTCCAGTCAATAGAGATTTTATTCTAAAGTAGGTGCCCATGACAGGTAGGATGCCTGTCTCTCTGCGTTAACTACTTGTTAGCTGTTTCCTTGTAGGAAATGTATTTAAGAACTAGGTATTTTGCATCATGGCTTAAAAAATACTATGATATTTCAGATTGTTAATGACAACCAACATACTTCATTAATGGCAGGTGCAAAATATACAACTACCCAATTTAACGGGTCAGGCAAGAAGAGACCCAGCTAGTCTGTGGATTTGATTTCTAAACTGTATTTTCTGACCAAACAGTAAATGCGTAAGTAAAATCCAACTTTGATCTCAAAACATTTTTCAGATTTCTACATTATCTTTCCCAGACCCTTTTTTCCATCTGATACTTTTCCCTACCCAATTAGTTGTTTAACAACCTGCTCTGAGTACTCTTAATCTGGACTGTAAACTCTGGCCTAAGGGCTCTTTTTTATGTCCTGCCTCAGTAACACCTAACATCTGAGACACTTCTTGGGTTGGAATCCAAGCACTTCTGTAGAACAGGCAATAAAGACTCATAATACCAGTATCATAATGGTTTCCAGTCAAGTAGAAATGAAGCACTATATGCCAGAGATACATGGCTGAATCTAGGCACTGCATCCAGGAGGCCTAAGCAATACCGGTGAAATGCACTTTGTTTACAGTGAACCGTGGCGTGCAGGCGCCATGGGAATGGGAACAGAGGCTGAGGAAGTTAAATCTGCTTTCAACAGCAGCACAGGGCTCAAACAACCACATGTGGTTGCTGTTCCATTCTAAGGGAAGAAGTAATGACTGTTCCTTACCAGGTGGAAGAGATGGTATTAGTCACTGGCCCCTTCCTACTCCAACTCTACTGTGGGAAGGAAGGAGCCTTTTTTCTAGAGAGGGTTTTTGTACATTTCTGACTAGCCATACTGCTCGAGAAACCTGTGTATAGAGCCCCCCCAAAAAATTTATGGGTGGTAGATAGTGACTCTCCTTTTCCCTATCCCCTCAATCACATGCACAGAGTAGTTAGTGAATTATTCTCACAAAAAGCAAAGTACTTAACCTTTTGATGTTATTAAAGTAAAATCACGATACCAGAGATAAAGCAGTAGATACTACTTCAGTTAATGCCACGAGTCCAAGAACAATTAGTGATATCAAGAAAAGAAAGAAATATAGTTGCATCAAAAGGGACTGAGTCTGTTTGGATTAAGCATTACAATGAAAATTCATACTTGTAAACACAGGAAGGAGAGATAAGGGATGAAGATCCCCACTCCACCAGGATGGAAATGAGAATGATGTCCAAAGGATTTACTGAGGGAAGGAACAGCATGGGGGATTGTTCTGTCTTCTAAGGCAGACCTAAGAGCCCACTGCCACAATGGTGGGAGTGTACCCAAGGAGGAAGTGCATCTTGTTCAGCCCTGGAAAAGCAATGGCAGCATGTCTCAGAGGTTATGTGAGCTGGGGCAAAGTGAAGCCGTGCATGGAGGTGATGAGCAGTCTGAGAAGCCAGTGATGTTGTTTATGACACTGACAGTCTTTTGAAGTCCGCTGAGACGGTTCATTGTTTCTGGGTTCTCACTCTTGGGTAAGAAGTGTCTGACCTCAGTTTAGACTCTTAATACTACAGCTAGAAGGATAGCAGAGAAAGCCCCTTTCTATGTAAAGGACAAGGAGGGAAGTCTGGTTATTCCTGTAACCCCTCCAAGCAGAGAAATGCCAGGGACCACCATTCCTAGCAGCAGAGTTGATTTCTGAGCCAGAGCACCCTGGAATGCTTGTGGTGGGGCATGAGAAATTCCACCTCTGTGGGACTTTTACCCAGCTGGCTGCCAGGGTCTGCGACAGCTCTTAGTCATCTCAGAGCCAGCCCCTGAAAAGAGGGCTCCCTTGGCCTCAGTGCCCTGAGATCCTCTAGAAGCCATCCAGCACAGATGAGTGGCCCATTCTTGGCCCATTCCAGAATATTTTGAAACCAAATATGTTGCAATGCCTGCTGCTGGGCTCTGCGACGGCGATGCCAGGAAAAAATATGGTGGCAAAAAAAGCCTTTTAGTGGAAGCCCTCTGCAGAAACTCCAGAAATTATTTCTAGTAATATTTAACCCAAGAAGTCAAGACATATTCATTATCCTTTGTTCCATGCTGGCTTCCAGAGTAAGACCAAGAGCTCGTTGCCCAACAGCTCTGCTGAGTGACCTAAAGGAACAACACAGAGCAACCCATTTCCTAGAGGGAAACCACAAAAAAGGAGAGGTAATACCCATGCTCTTTCAAGGTACTGATGGCTGGCTGCGTAATTCACCCTTGCCCAGCAAAGGTTTGCAACACTTTAGCCCATGTCAGAACCAGTCCTGTGTGAGAGCTTTGGAAGTGATTCAAGAAGCTCTGGAAGAGCGTTCCTGAGACATATGCCAGTGCTGAATATGAAGACTGATCTCCACTGTCACGGGATGTGCCACTGACATCCTGGAGCATGGCTTAATCGCTTCTTTCAGAGGAGCAGAAGAGGAGAAAGGAAGGAGTCAACTAACAGTTATGCATGAAGCACTTTTTTTCCTCTCTTTAGCCCTCTTTCATAGACTTGTTAGACATACACTTTCTGGTGCTCCCTTGTGTTCTCTAGCTTCAGTTCCAGCAGCCTCAGGTGTATTTCTGTGCATTTTCACCATGTTACACTTTTCCTTAAAACATCAGTGGTAGGCTGGAGAGGCTGTGATAGTAGCAGGTGGATAAGGTACCTAGTGGACATCCTGTTTTAGTAGCACATCCCTTGGCTCAGATATCGCTGCTCTGGGCATCCCGGCATGGTTCTGGAGTAGGCCTTTTTAGCACAAGGCTCATTCAACATATTCTCCCTCTTCTTGCCTTAATTAATATCCAGGAAGCTGCTTCCCAGGATAAAGGCACTGTCGTCAAAGAGCCCTTCCCACAGCAAAAGGGAAATTATTATTTATGTGTCTGATCACCTTGTAAATGCATGTTGCATGGGATGAGATCTTTGCAGAATCAGAATTAGAAGCTTGATAAGGGAGACGTCATGAACGGCCAAGGCCAGGAGGCACAAGAGGCAGGGTGGCCCCCCATTGTCCATCCCTGATACGTGAGGTGCAGTGTCTTTTCAGGACAGCCCAGGCTGGTTTTGCTACACCCTCCCAGACCAGACTAAAGCATGTTCCGGACATGAAGAGCTCTGCGCAGTTTGGGGTAGGGCTGTGCTGTAGAAGCCAAAGACAATATTGTGTATGCAAGAACATTCTGCTTTCTTTGGGTTTTTGCCGTGTCTCTGTGTTTGCACAGAGCTGTGGCGGGCAGAACCGGCATCTGTTTAGAAATAGTGTGGCTGGGGAGAGTGATTGATGAAGAAAGAAGACAAGGCCAGACAGATACTAATGAGGTAAATGGTGTTTGGTGCACACATGCATGCAAGTTTGGCTATCCAAAAGCGGAGTGACTGACCAGAATTGTCTTTGTTTCTGACACAGCTGACTTCCTAGCAGATTTGGGCCACTTGGTAATGTTGGCGTTGCTGTTTGTCTAGCAGGTTCAGAGCAGGGCCACTGGATCAGGATGAAGTGTCTGTGACTGAACTCAGGACTGGCGTTGACTGGTGTTTACTTTCTACATGTGACGAGCTGTTTAAACTCACAAAGTCACTGGAGATCTAGGCAGTACAGGAAATTCACTCTAAAGAGCAATCCAGCAGACCAGTCATGGCATATGACACTCAGTTGCTTTAAAAGAGACATCCAGACATCCAAGACAGCCACATGAGGCTGGCAGATACTTCACAAGACATACACAAGATCATCTTTCTGGAGGGAGACCAAACAGCACCAACACCTTTGTTTAGGTGGTGAGTCCCAGCCAATGTTTCTACTTCAGAGTGACTGGATCACTCTCTAAGTGCTAGCGACTGTCCTGACAAGATTTCCACTGGCCACAATGAAAACTTAAGCAAAGTAGAGTGCAAGTAGGCACCTACTTGTGGATACCTAAATGTGTCTGGCTCTGAACTGAATCCCAGCCAGGCTGTCAGCACAGGCCAGTGGAGGAAGGAAGTACAGCCAAAGGGGATGCGGAAAGGAGGAGAGAGGAAGCACAACTCCAGATTTTGCTAGCACAGCTCGTGCTATTAGGGATTACCCCAGGATGGGGTAGGCAGTGCACAGCGCAGTCAACCAAAGGAATGACAAGATACCACACAGCTGTTTCAATTCAAGTCACGTATGGGAGCACAGGGACAGTGGAGCATAGCCATCACAGAAGAAAATACAGGTTCATTCACTTTCCAGCCATCTGAGGAGACAAGACCAAATGAGTTCAGATTCCATCCTGCAGACTTTGGGTGCCCAGGAAACCAGGGCATTACATCATCCAGCGGAAAGGAGACAGCAACTTGTACAGTCTCTGTAATGCTGTAAGAAACGGTCACTTCTCTACACAGTGGGGAAGCTTCTGTTTTTAAGAAGAAAATCAACGAGTCAGTCACTGCTTACAATGTGCAATTGTCCAAGAGTTGCAAGAAAGCACACGGAAGTTACAGCACTTCAAAAGCTAACTTTGGAAAACTTCTTTCTCCAGATAATTTTGTCATTTAATAGCAGTAGAAGATGTGAACCCACACGGTGGATGTGTGACTTAAAGGAGCAGTCAGTTTGATTTCCCGAAGTGGTGATCAGCCCATGCTGTAGCCCTAAAGGACTCTTTATTTAAGGCATTGGCAGGTTTTTCCCTCAGCGTGCATATGCCAAACTGCTACTAAAAGCTTAGCATTTAACCACGGAAGGAAAATCTTGAAAGCGGTTCATGGGTCTACGCTAAAAACACTAGAGCTATAATTAAATCAGCTTTTAAAGCAGTGTAACTCTTCCAAGAGCTGAGATAGCACTCTTTATTTTAAGCGTATTTGGAGAAAGAGGAGGAGAGAGGTTGAGTGGAACCCTTAAACCAAACATTTTCATGTGAAGGTTTGGAAACTCCTTTTAGCGTACTAAACATTCACCAAGGCTTCCTGTAAGCATTGGAGTTTGTCCTTTCGCTGCTGGCTCAATTTTCATCTCGTTTGACCTCCCGCAGCCGCCTGAAGGCCCGTCTGCAACCCTGCGGCAGCTGTGCCCTGCAGAAGGACGGGACGGGACGGGACGGGACGGGGGGGGCTGGGGCTCGGAGAGCCCCGAGGACCGGCGGCCAGCGCTGTCGGCCAGGGGCGCCGGCGAAAAGCGCCCGGGCGGCCGCCCCCGCCGAGCCCTCGCCCACGCCCGGCAGACGCGAAGCACCTGCGGTTTCCGCGCCCGACGGGCGGCGAGGGCCCTCGCTGCGGGCGGCTTGGCTCCCCGGGGCAGCCTTGCGCGGGTTGCCCGGCGGCTCGCCCTGCTCCCCGTCCCTCCTCCCTTCCCGCAGCCGCCCCCCTCTCCCGGTACCGCGGAGCGGCGCGGAGCCCCCCCCCCCCCCCCCTCCGCCCCCGCGGCATGGCGGGGCGGGCGGGCGCGCTGTGGCTGTGCACGGCGGCGGCGGTGCTGTGCGCGGCGGCGGAGCTGCGGCTGACCCTGCTGCACACCAACGACGTGCACGGGCGGGTGGAGGCGCAGGGCGCGGGGACGCGGAGGTGCGCGGCGGCGGCGGCGGCGGCGGGCTGCTTCGGCGGCGTGGCGCGGAGAGCGGCGAGGGTGGCGGCGGAGCGGGCCGCGCACCGCAACGTGCTGCTGCTGGACGCCGGGGACCAGTACCAGGGCACGGTGTGGTTCTCCCACTTCAAGGGCCGGGAGGCGGTGCACTTCATGAACCTCCTGCGCTACGATGCCATGGTAAAGCGGGCCGGGGGCGGGCGGCGAGCGGCGCGGCGGGGGGCTCCCACCCCCCGCTCCCCACCTCGGGTGCTGGGGCTGTTCCTCGCTTTCCTCCCCTGCTGCCGTTTCTTTTGCATTGCCGCCTTTGGAGTGCGTAGCGTTGCATCAGAGAAGGCTGTAGGTTAGGCTAAAACCGTGGTCGAAGGCGGCCGGGAGGTAAGCAAGGAGAAGAGAAGCAATGGGATAGGTGGCAGGCTCCCGGCCGAATAAAGTCGTGAGCTGGCAGCCCCACGGGCAGCCAGGGACCGGGAGCCAAGGCTGCACAGAGGAAAAGACAGTGATGCGGTGGAAGAGCTCCCTTTGGGAGAGGCAGCGGCTTGAGGCAGGCAGGGGGCTGGACGGGCTCCGTTGGGGAGGGGTAGGCAGAGGCATGGAAGCGAGCCCAGCAAAAGCTGGGCAAGGAGCCTGCCCTGCGATGGAGGGACTAAGCTCGGCCATGGCTCGCAGCCTGCGCTGCTGGCTTCGGTCCTGCGGGAAGGGACAGGTGGCACATGTTGGCAGCGCTGTTTCGGAGGGTGAGGAATTTTGGGTTTCGTCAGTCCCACCCTGGGCGTGTCCAGTCCCACCAGAGCTGTGGTCATGGTGGGGTGTAAGGGGTTGTGTGCGACTGGCCCAGGGACTGTAATGGCATCCTCTCTGAGGGAGCTCTCTGAGACTGTGCCAGTCCTGCACCTTTACTCTGTCTCTTTCGGTTGTCTGAGTGCTGAGAGGAAAGTAGAAGAATTTGAGACCGATGTTGGGGGATGTCACTCCATGTCCTTAACTCTTTTGTCTCAGGGCAACAGCCTGTTAATATAGAAAGAATTATCGTGCCTTATTTTGCTTGCGCACAACCCCAGAAGGGAGGAGAGAGATTAAAGTTGTTTGGGGGTGAGTGCTGTTTGAGAGTGACTGGGTGTTTATTTCATCCCAATTGACAGCTTGAGGGGAAAATCTTCAGTGCATATCACATCCTCTGTCTTCATCTTTTTAGCCTTCTCTGGAAGGGACTGCACTTTCCCAGGTAAAAATGGCTTCATCTGTTTCTTTCCCTCTGCCTCAGAGCTGCTACAGAAGGGAAAGGGATGCCCTAGTGCACTCTCCTAGGCTAAACACACCTCATACCAAACAGACAGATCTGTGAAGGATACTGCTCCCCGTTCACATCACCTAATGAATGGTTTCCTAACCATAAAACTAACATTAACAGGGTTTTTCCTCCGGATGGTGACAGGGAGGAGTGTGTGCGTTCAGGACTCACCCTCACTGAGATCTAGGGAGCACTTTGGGGTTCTGCAGTGCAAAAATAGCTCGAGGTGTTTTTTCCTACCTTTCTTCCCAAAGCTTACTGCTGGCTGTCATTTCTTGTGATCATATCACAGGACAAAATTCTTTCAGGCAAAATCAGCAATGTTGAACTAGTGCTCAGTTTCAGAAACACGTTATGTAGGAAGCAACTGCTGACTGTTCAGGAGATCCCATGAGCTTTTTCATCAGAATAAGATTAAAAAATGATTCCACACCATACTGGATAGCCAGAGGCTTGTATTGGATGCTAATGCCTTAGGTGAAGCAGTCAGCCACTTGCTCTCTGTGGAGGTGCTGCATATTATAATTGGAATATTGTCAGTGGATAGAAGGGGATAGGATAGACTGAGAAGCTACAGAGTCTTTAGCACTTTTCTCTGCTACCCAAGAGCCTGAGGACAGATGCCTAATGTTGGGCGGCACTGCAGCATCCTTTTTGGTTCTTCTGTCCATGGACCGTGGGGGCCATGCAGTGGGGTTGGTGGCCAGGGGTGGGCACAGGGAGCAAGGTAAGAGCCACACTGCAGAAGGGTGAGTTAATGTTTCTTTAAGCAAAATTTGGGAAGTCACATTCCGAACAGAAGAGGTGGGGATTACTGAATTGGTTAAAAGTGAGATACAGGAGTAGGATTACAAACAAGCTGAAAGAAGGAATGTGAGTCATAGAAGTTGTTACAGGGTGGGGGCAGGAGCCATAGGAGGGTTTAGGGCAGCCAGGCAGAGTTAGAGGTTTGTTCCACAAATGGGACAGATTTCCTTTTTTCCTTTTTTTTAGGTTTCCTCTTTTCTCATTTATGCCCGTTATCACCTGAAGCCTATTTTCGCCTGTTTAGCTAGGTATTGCCTTCCGAATTTTCTTGGCACTAGCCTTGCTTTTTGGTGTAATTAACACCAAAATCCAAATTAAGTACCACAAAGGCAGTAATTGGAGGGGTGATAGAAGTCTTCTAATTTTATTTTTAAGTTGCATCCTTTTGTTAATTTGTATACTGATTTTGCAATATTTTTAGGCTGGTTTCTTGTGAAAAGGAGGATTACATGATCACATGCTGTGTGCCTGAATATTTCTGGGTTTTCCCCCTTGTGACTTACACTTACGTTGGCCAGTGGATTCAGATTTGGTGAAGGGATATTGCACAGGTACAGAGACCTAGAAAGAAGCTCTGGACACGAGCGTAGTTAGGTAGAGTACAGGAACCCAAAACGCTCCACATCCTCCTCCCAAAAGGAGGAGCTGCATCAAAAATAAAACTGTTATTAGCCACCAGTGATTTCTCATGAACAAGAGACTTTATAACCACCCACACCATGGGAAAAGTTTTGATCAAAGCTTGTAACCTAATGGACATGAAGTAATCCAAATGGAAGATACAAAGCCAAGAAAAACAATGTTTCATAAGTGGTTGGTTGGGGGATTCTTTCCCAACAAGCTAATGGCAGTTATATCCAATTCAAATTCTTACTTCATTTTCGACCTTTTTTGAGAGGTTTAACTGCATATTTAGGAGGAACGGAAGGCATATGCATCAGCCAAAAGGAAATAGCTTGATACCATTCTGAGATGCTGTACCAGTCCATGGATGTCTTTTCAGAACATCAGGCAGCATCTCCTTAGAGTGTTATTATTTTTTTAATTATTTTTTACAGCAAATTAGACTGCAGTTAGAATACAGTTAGAAATGGAATATAATTGGAGTGCATTGTGTCTTCCCAAGTCAGGATTTTCTTAAAGATAGTTCTTGGTTCTTTTGAAAAAGTGCTGCAGCAGCATGCAAACAATTTGGCTTCTTTCCTGCAGTGTGAGTAATGTTCTCACTAGTGTCAGAAGGAGCAGTTGGTTGCCAATGCAAGTTGCTGCCGATACCCTGATTTTTCGCAGGGCCGTTGACTACCTGCCTGTGGGGATTAGAGGAGTCAGGGGTCTTTGTCTCCTCCAAAAGAATGACACTGCCCATCAGTTGATTGAAATACTGAGATTCCATGCCTGTAGTGGTTTCATGGTCTTGCTGGGGTTGGAACATGATCAAGGTCAATGTAATCTGTTTGGGGAATAAAAGTTGGAACAAACACATAGGGGTTGTTTAAGTAAACCAGAGAGGTATATAAGTCTTTTTAGATGATGTATGCGACTTTCCTCACTTTATCTTCAGAATGAAATTATGAGCACACTTTTGTCTGGAACTTTTGGCACACTTTTGGCCCATTGGCTTTAGCACCCTTTTCATGCTTTGCTCCAGTTGCCACCTGAAAACTTGTACCAAGTTACCATGTAACAAGTTACACTATTACCACATTTCTGTAGATATATCTTTTCCTTCATTAACACCTAAATATGCTACAAGGTTCTTCTGTATATTGTGCTTCTGCAAAGTTGCTGTCTGTGGAGGTTTTGCTGGCTGTTGCCAAACTTGCAGGTACAGGCATGTGGCAGCTTAGGCAGAGCATTAAAAAGGGACCAGTAGGAGAAACTTCCATGGTCCCTTAAGGTAAGTCCGTTTTTGTCTGCTTAACCAACTTAGAAGAACTAAACATTCTCATCTTGTTGGTATTACCTTGCTAATAAATAAACTGGGCTGCTCGTTTTGTGTGATAGTCTTGGCACTTAACAGTGTTAGGCACACACCTGCATGTGTGCACACACACCTACTATGGACTGTCTGTGGAGATTCTCCCTAGCTGATAAATGTTAGGGCTTCCACTAGGTAATGATACTGATGATGGCTAGAAAATTATATTTTCTTGTTACATGTTAAAGCACACAAGAACTCTTACAAATGTGAATTAAATATGTTTAAAAAACTTAGTCCAAGCACAAACTCTTAAAATGCATGTTTTGTTTAAAGATAACAAATATTGTCATTGGCATTTAACAGATTCTTCAGTATTTTTTTAAACAATGTATTTTCCGTACACAAAATACATGTTTTCCTTTGTGGTTATTGTTAATCCGCTTTCTTGCAGTTACAGGACGAAAAAACAGTGGGTTTTAATCTGGTATGTGATTACACTTATTTAGATAGGTTTTAGATTTTGACTTTCACATCTGTATTGATATAAGAGAGTCTGAAAAGCAAAAACCTAAACCTAAAAAAAAACATTTCTGTGTTTTTGAGAAACAGGAATGTGCTGGTTTAGACAAGATAGGGTTTTCTTCCCTAGAACATAGACTTTGTTTTCTCAAACATACCTTGTATACCATTTATGATTGTATTTAGACTGAATATTGGAGGCAGGGTCTTATATTTTCTTCTTGCTTTTCACAGGCTTTGGGGAACCATGAGTTTGATGAAGGTGTGAGCGGATTATTGGATCCTCTTCTTAAAAATGCTAATTTTACAATCCTGAGTGCAAACATTAAGGGGAAAACACCATTAGCAAACGAAATGATGAAATATGTTAATCCTTTTAAAATAGTACATTTTGACTCAGAATCAGTAGGAATTGTTGGCTACACTACAAAGGAAACTTCTTTTCTTTCACAGCCAGGTATGTTTTCATTAGTATATAAGTTTATATCCTTTGTTATTATTTTATTACTTGCCCACTTGTTTTAATCCAAAGATGAATGTTTTCAGCTGAAAAATGAGAAGTTTGTTGTTGTATCAGTATTTACTTGTATTATTATCAACTTTGTAACTGCCTGATTTTTAAACTGGAGAAGGCTTGTTAACATTAAAAGCCATTTTCATACAGACCTGAATTATTTAGCATCAGTGAATTATCTAAGAATAAAAGAAGGTCAGTGAGATTGCAGGAGAGCTGGGGATGGGGTTTTTATTGTTGTTTGGGTTTTTAAATATTTTTTATATATATATTTTATTGTTATTTATCCATTTTAACAAATGTTAAAACATGAATACAGCTTGTCTCCAGAGTGAAATGTGTTCAAACCAAGACATTTCTCTGTGTGTTGAAATTTTGCTCTTGGATGCCTCCCTGCTCAAGCCCTAGTAAAAGCAAGGAGAGCTTCATACGCGTTTTTGAAGCAGAAGTTGCCCAAGATGTTTTTAGCCTCTCAAATATTTCCAGAAATTAGACTACAGAAGGAACACCCATTCAGCTTTTACCACAATTGCTTCATTCATGAGTAAAATTAGAATTGATGAGGAAAAAGAATTCTCAATTTCTGACTATTTTTTCCAACATTTAAGGGGTTTTGGTTTGTTGAGTTTTGTTTTTCTTTAGTAAAATAAAATAGTCTATGGGAATGAGAAACACATTTAAATCAGCTGTAGGAGATCTGAGTCACTGCCTGCTCAAAGCTCAGCCTTCCTCTGACAAAATCAGACCTTCTTCCGTGGTTTTTGCAGTAGTGATGCCCTAAGGACTGGTTTAAAACATTTTCTACGTTGAAAAAGGACTTCATATTATTACTTCTCTTTCTATTGCTTAGTAATAAAGTAATGCATAGCTTTCTTGAGAAAATGAATATTCAATACTTTGAGGAAGTATTAGAATATAAAGCTGTTCTTTCTGTGCTTTTTAATTCCTATGCTGCATGTTTAAGCTATCAGGAAGTGGAGTCTGAGGTCAGAATAGACTTCTGTATCTCACTACTATTTTACAGTGGTGTGGTTTTGGAGTCCTTTCTTTTTTTTCCCCCAATGAAAAAGTAAATTGATCTGTATTTTGTGTAGGCAATAGAATTTCACCTGTGCTTGAGGGCATGAGGGTAGATATCATCTGACATCATGCTAAGTTTGAAAAATGGACAGATGGCCAATATTGTTCTTCATTAAGGATTAATAAAATAGATCTCAGCTCTTCTTCCAAACAACTGTGTTGGTGCAGTAAGGTCATCAAATTAACTGTCTTGCAAATAAATGTACTAGAGGAAAAGCCAGATAGTGTTGGAATGATTCTCTGAAGCATTTAAGTACTTTTCTAGTAACATCTAGACATCATACTGAATACCTTAGTATGCTAAGATGTTATAACAGGGACCATAACTAGAAAAAACAGTGTTAAAAGGGAAGGCTTCTTAGGTTCATAGATGGAGCTGAAGCAGCCCTAAGCCAAGTATATCCCACAGTGTAACTGAGCAGCAAGCAGGGCAAATTCTAACAGCAACATTTATGGTGATCGGAGTTTTTATAATTTTCCACTTTGCCTTCTCAGTGTGTGGAGGAAATTTTGGAAGCTTTGAAAATGTGAATTCAGGATATGTTAATATAACTCAGTGACTGTATATCACCTGTGACCTAGCAATCCTTCAGACTGATAAAATCATGCACCATGGGTCGGTGGCAAAATAATTATCAACCTAATTCCTTAATTCAACGAATAAGATACATTGTGAATTTTAAATTCAGCACCTTGCTTATCTCTACACACTTTTTCAGTTTTCGCAGACTCTGCAGCAATTGCTTTGGCATGCTGTACACTCTTAGGGCATTCTCAGGGCAAATAGGAAGCTTGAAAATGCTGAAACATGTGAATGCCTACAGGACTACATTCCGCGGAAATCTTTTGAGTGTGATTTCTTCTATTGTTAAATCTCAATAACTTCCACACAATTACAAAATTACAACTTGTACTTTTCATAGTCTGCTTAAAACAGCTATCAACCTGCTTGAGCAGAGTATAAAGCCCTTAAATCTCAGTGTTTCCATTGTGAAGGAACAATTAATCTCTGCTGAAGGTACTGTTAATGTTACTGTTTGGAAACCATAGGGATGGGGAACTCTTAGCACAATTTATAAATTACAGCCAATTGGCAATTCTTCTAAAGTTCTCCAGCTGTATACAGCTATCTCAGCTGAATGCCCAACCAGTTTTTCCACGTCCTGCAAGAGTTGTTCGTAACTTGGCACATAGACTGAGTTGTCTATGATTTGCTTTGCACTGATAATCCCAAGGCCATCTTTCCAGTGTTTGATGTTACCAGCTCACTTGCTTTAGTTCTGCTATGATGTTGTAAACCCCACAAAATAGTTAATGTCTTTATCTGTCCTCAGAGATGCTACGTACACATTTGGTGCTGCGAAATAATAAGTCTCATTTTGTCTGCTGTCTTTTCATATAAGGTGGAAACCCAAAGCTCCTTACTCTGTAACCCTACAGGAAGCAAAATATTTACTAAAACTATCAATTTGGCAGAGTTTTCTAAAATGGAATTTTAAATTCCATTTATTCCACTTTATTCTGGCTAGCTTGCATAATATTTTTAACATGCTGCCAGCTCTTTCTCCTCGTTCATTTATAGCACAGTTTGGATGTTTTACCTGAAACTCTACCCCATCTGAAAAGAGAAGGGGATGTCACATCAATTTACGGCCTTGAAAGAGAACTGAAATACTGACACGAGCAATAACTAACTCTTAAATAACCACTTTATTTCAGTTCAGATTGTTTTGAAAAATGGGCAGTTGAGTGCTAAGCTTTTTGCCTGGTTTCTTAGAGAAATGAGCACTGTGTAATTGCTCTTACAGTCCCCTGCTGTATAACTTTTGAACCTTTTGGCCCATTTCAGCTCAATTAGATCAAATGCTGAGATGACTAGGATATGAAGCTGTGTGAGGTGCCACGGCTGGGTCCCGGAGAGGGGGTGCAAGAAGCCCCTGCAGCCCCCAGGCAGGAATCCCTTTCTGAGGTTGAAGTGGGCAGCAGGCAGTCGCTGGGTGGGTGAGGTTTGTTTGGTTTAGTGTGGGCTGAAGATTAATAATAATATGTCTTCAGTGTATGTTGCATTGTAGGCTGCAGTGGTGTAGAGGGGCGACAGAGCTGGTGTTGATGGGAAGAGCTTCGTTATCCTGGGCCACCTGGCTGCAGGCCATGGGTGAAGTTAGCCTGCAGGCAACTGCGTGCTAGCACAGGTAGTCAGTGGCTCGCCCTTGCTCTTCATTTAGAGAACTTTTTATAGAACTGGTCCCTGGACCGTGGTGTGCATGGCCATTGTAGCTGGTCCATGGGTGGTGAGATGAGCACGGGAAGGGCCTACGCTCAAGGAGCATTTCTTGGACTTCTCCTTTTGCCAGTAGCTCTGCATCAGGCCCAGCTTCTGTCAAGCATAAGGATGTACAAGGAGGGGCTGAAGCCGGTAGCTTCCTTCAGCCTGGAGAAAGAAGGCTAAGGGGGAACTAAGTGCAGTCTTCCATTGTCTTAAGGGGGTTTATAGAGAAGACAGGGACAGACTCTTCCCAGAGGGGCACAGAGAAAGGACAAGAAACAATGGGCTCAAGTAGTACCACAGGAAATTATGGTAGGATGTAAGGAAAAAATTTGTCACGGTAAGAGCAGTTAAGCCATGAAACAGGTTGCCCAGAGAGTCTGTGGAATTTCAGCTTGCTTGGACAAGACCCTGAGCATCCTCATCTGGCTTTGAGTTCCTGCTTTGAGCGGGTTTTGGACTAGATGGCCCCCGGAGGTCCCTTCCAGACTCAATTAACTTATGACTCTTTGATTCTAAGAAGAGGTCCACAGGAAGAAAATGTGGGGATGCAGTGCACAATTCACTCTGCAATGTGCAGTACAGAGATCCCCTCTGGCAGTAACAGAACTATTCAATGGGTGTGGTGGTGAACCAGTTTATGTAACCCTCTTTTATCTCTTCCATTGTAGCAGCTTCCTCTTCATTTCCTGAGACATGTTGCACTGGATTGTGAATTCGTTTCACTCCTCCCTTTATTATGAAATAATGTAAATCTTTTGACTTTAAAAGCATATTGCAAAATGGTTTGATCAAAAAACTCTGCAGGAAGGAGAGGAATTAGGTAGAGGGGGAATTGCTAGAAATGTTACTTGGTTGTTTTCACCAGAAAGTTTAGGATTACAGTTTGTTCAGTCTGTTCTTAAACTCTATTCTTAAAACTTTGTCAAAGAAATTAGCCTCTTATATAGGGAGTAGTTTTGCACAACCCAAAACACCGTGCCCAGGATAAAAGAGCATGTTTGTCTAGGGCTCTTCTGTTTGTCATGTTAGAATAATATTAGCAGTCACAGAAACCTTGCAGAAAGATTGCGAGTTGCCCAACATTGTGGTCCAGAAAAGGCTTCTCCATTCTAGACTTTCTGTTCTTTATGTTCTCATTTCAGGATGGTAGCTCAATCGTGTGCTGTGCTGTATTGGTATTACTGAGAGTGGCTCACATTAGGTGAGATAATTTGTGTTAAAAGGCAATTCAGAGTTTAGTGCAGGACTTTGAAGAAGCTGCTATTTAAAGCCTCACGGTGAGGGGGAGGAAAGAATGAGATAAGTGTGGAGTAAAAAGAGATTTAACTCAGGAGAAGATCTTAAAGAAATAAAATTTAGGAAGAAAAAAAGCTTTATAGTACAATACAAGTGTTTATACTCAAACACTTACTGACATATTTACTTTCCTTTCTCTACTTAAATAATAAAAGCCATTCAATTTTTGATCCCACAGCTGGTGTCACTGGAATTTTTTTATGGAGTTACAAACTTGTTTAGTATGGGCAAGTACATACAGCTCAGTGCAGGAATGTTGCATTAGTCTAAGCACACAGGTGCTCCTGAGAGACTGGACAACATCAGATCAGGAGTTTGAACCAACTAAGGGCATTTGAAAGCCACTGACATTCAAAGTTCTGATAGTTATACAAAATAGTATCTGATATCAACTACTTTTTTTTTTTAAACTAGTAATGTACTTTGTAAATACATTCATGTTTGTTTTTTTATTTTTAAGGGGATGATATAATCTTTGAAGATGAAATTGAAGCACTGCAAGTACAAGTCAATGAACTTACTGCTATGGGAGTAAACAAAATAATTGCGCTAGGACATTCTGGTTTTTCTGTGGACAAAAATATTGCCCAGAAAGTGAAAGGAGTGGATGTTGTAATTGGAGGACATACAAACACATTTCTCTATACAGGTATTTTACTTCTTACTAAAGTGTTGCTTCTAAATCAAAGCTGAAACTGTTTCTCTTTAAACTCGGAGAACTTTCTCAAATACAGTTTACTTCTGGCTGTACTGGGCCGGATTCATAGCTGGTAGGTATCCATAACTACCATGGAAGAAATGAATTTAAAAAAGTCTGTGAGCAAGAAGTGCCCTAACTCACTGAAAGGTTGCTTAATGCTGTGGATGTTCAAGGTGATCTGTACAAAGCAGGACAGAGGAATAAAGGTAGTAATACTGGTAAATTACTACTGGGTATATTGTACCTATTTCAAGCTCACACATATAAAGGAGTAAATAAGATGTTTACATTTAAACTTGTGTGTGACTTAACCAAAAAGATCAATCATACAAGACTTCAAAAGTGATACAGATGTTGATTTTCTGTAGAATCTAATTCTGTATTTGTAGGTCTCCATTAGCCCTGCCATTAAAAAACTTTTCCCAAATTTCCTCTTTTTCAGTCCCTCTTTTAATCTCTGACTTTATTCTTCTTTTCCCTAGAGGTAGGCATCATTCCAGAGATAGACATTGTTGATCGGACTTCTTCCGCAGCAATGCTACTTTAGGCAAAACTTGCCATCAGCAGCTTCTCCAGTGCTGCTGCCTTCCCTGTGCCAGTGTGTAAGGACACAAGTAAAAGAAAGGCTTGGTTTTTTTAAACCACCAAAGATAGCTCATTAAATTTAGCAGAAACTTCATTAACTGGTTGAGACTATAACAGGAACTTTCTGTAATTTTCAGTGAAATTTCCCTTATGCCCTAGTCACAGGGGTAGCACCATGTACCCTAGGAACTTAATCACTGTCCATTTCATGCTCTTCTCTCCCTGCTCATCTCCTCTCACTTTCTCATGCCTTTTTTGTCTCATCCAGATTCTCACCTTTTACTGTCCCACTTGTTGAAGAGAAACAATCACATGCTACATTTAGACATTAAACAGTTTGGAATGTCTCTTGAATTTGGCCATAGGGAATAACTTTGGTCACTAAGCTGGAGCCACAAAGGATTTGCACACCTAGCTACAAGTCAGAGGCAACAAACACTTAGCATAGGGGTGCAGCAGAGAAGTGACCAAACTTGAACAGATGACAGGACCATCCATCCCAACGTCTTGTCTCCAAGAGTGACCGAGGGGGAACGGTGAGGGAAGAATGGACAAGCCTATAGAGATGCTGTACTCAAATCTGTCCCCATCTCCTACCAGCTTGTGGCTCAGGGGCTTCCCAAGCCAGCAGTGGTGTCTTGGTGTTTACTAGCTCCCATTGGAACTTCTCTGCCCTGTACTTGCCCCATCTCCTCTTGACTGCCTTCAGCCTTCACGACAGCCGGTGGCAGGGCATTCCACCGCTGACCTGCACGTCCTGCAGAGACCTTGGTCTTTTGTCTGTGTGCAGCCTGCTGCTTATTGGTGGCATTTTTCAGCAGTTTTACTGAATTGTTTTTGAGATGGGAAAACCAAGGATGCACACAGTATTCAAAGTGTGCATTCATCGTGGGTTTACACAGTGGAATCCAGATTCTTACGCACAGGCTCATTAGTCAATGCCTGTGTAGCTGTAGTAGTCAAAATGCCTTATTGGTGTACTGCAAAGGGGTGCCACTGTTCACGCTTTGAAATCGCAATCTGAAGTGCTCCAGGAGTTGGGATATCTGAGTTCATATCCTGTCTAGATCTGTAGGAGTTCACATGCACATCTCTTGTCATCCCAGGGAGTACCCCACTGTCAGGCTTGACTAGGTGAAGCTGTTCCATCTCTCCCCATTTGAAGCTGTTCTAGATTCACAAGGCCAGAGAGAGCACACAGGATGGGACTCTGCAGCCTTCAGGTTAATGACCTCAGCTGGGAGTGGGTTCTGGTCCCTTTTCCAAAGGCTGTACTGTTTTGATAAAACAAGTCTCTCTTACTTTTTTATTAACACTGGAGAGGTGAGAAAAATAAAAAATAAGAAGAAATATCTGGGGGAGATACACCAAAAAATATGTATCCACTTATCTAGTCAAAATATGTTTTTTCACAGAATGTGGTCTGAGTCTATAATTTTTATTCCAAGTGCTTAGAAGCACTTGCTAGTCTGTCCAGGAGCACCATGAGTGCACTTGATTCGCAATGAAATAGCCACATCTCTGGAAGTGATTTGACTGCGGAGTAAAACATCTAATTTTAAATGTCTGCGTGTGTGTGTCTATGTGTACATATAAGCTCTCATTTAAATCAAGAGATGTAATCAATAAATGGCAGCAGAATTTGGGAGAATGTTTCAGCTCAGTCTAAGTGGAGACATACCAGCTGGTCAGCTGAATCTCTGGCTGTCATGGGAGTTGAGAGACATACTGCCCATTCAGACACCTCCATAGAGATATCTTAATATAAGGGCCTACTCTTGGTCTAGTCCAACCTATCTGTCTCTAACACATTTGCAAATCTCCAGTTTCTCCACAGATTATGTGGCAAATGTTGTCTTGACTTGTTCAGGTGTGCTTTGGGTTTGTAGAAGTGATTCAAACACTAGTGGTAATTTTAGGCTAGAGCATTTTAATTTCTGGGTTTCATCAGAAAGCATGTTCTGAGAACATAGTGTGTTGGCTAAAACAAGGTGAGAAAATAGGAAAGTGTTACAGGTTCTTCAGTTACCCATGTGAATTTGTGCATTTGTAATGAAATAGCATCTCACAATTTGACTGAGATGCATGTGTGAATTCTAATGCTGTTTTCTGTGGCGATAAGATGCCCTGAAAAGTCTTCATTTCAGAAGGAACACATTTGTCTTACAATGGAATAATGCCATAGTGATAATTAATCCTGCAAGAAGTATCAGTATCACAAAGTATTTCTTTGAAAGCAAGAAATGAATAAGGCTCTGGACAAGCACTTAACTGTGTGCAGCTGATGTAAACTAAAATGATGACCAGAAAGCATGACTTTCTTTTGCTAATGCTCTGTTTATTTGAGGACTACACAAGGGCAAGAGATCAAAACTGATTCCTTTTTCAGTTCCAAAAAACCCACAGCCACTTTTGCGTGCATAAATCCTGCAGTGTTCTCATTAACTACAGGATTTCTTAAATTCTTCCCAGAATAAATATCAAATAGTGAAGATGCACCACCAAGAAACCAACTCTGTCAGCCAGGCTGAAAGTAGAAAAACTACTTGTCTGGTAAATTTTTTTCAGCTTGTAGTTTGTTACAGCCATTCTTCCTGGAGTAGGAGGAGGGATCAGAGATAAATAGGAATAATGTTGGAATTCTACAAGGAACATTTGTCATGCTGCTTATCCCAGGATTTCATATTAGGTAAACAACTTTAAATGGAAGGAAACCAATTGTTCTGTGAGCAGTGGAAGTGAAAAGCCTGCTTTCCTCCAGATTTGTGTCCTCTGTGCCTGCTTCCCCATGCTCCCGTCCTGCTGCCCGACCTTGGTCTTTGCTGACGGTGGGGTAGAAATACTGACAGGAATAACAGGAGGGGGTGATACTACTCAGATAATATTATCAAAGAGATACAGGGAGAAGGCTGGTACACTTGAGACAAGAGCTGTGCTGCGTAGTTTTCTTTGCCACTTTCCTCCCCTGTGTGTTTTCTAAATCCTGTGGTAGCCTATGCCAATTGAGCTGAGACCTCTTTTCTCTGTAAATGCCTTGCTTTAATCTGTCTGTTTCCAAGTCCTACATCTAATCACCCTTCAAACTTTGCAGGCTGATAAGAGTTTTAAAACCATGACCACATAACTCTAATGCTAATGAAGTTTCCTTTCTGCAGAGGGTTTACAGCCTGTCGGGAATTTTGGAGGTTGTTTGGTGTAGTAAAAAAAAATCGGTTGAGTGTATGCACAAATTCACAGAACTGCTTGTAGGTATTCTAACTGCATATTATCAATAAAAATATATTAGACATTTTCATATCAAGAAGTCCTGTGTATGTTTTACTAACATTCTCATTTTCTATCTGATGCAGAATAATGTAGTGTGAAGGCTTAACAATAAACTTTTCAGCCAGAGGCTGGTGTGTGTGTGCATTAATTACTGAGAGGTTTAGATTGAAATAGTTGGAATGAAAAGTTCTTTTGTTACTATTGTGACATGATGTCATGGAGGAGTGTGCTGTCACAATTTAAAAAACACTGTGGCAGTTATTATAGCTCATGTCCTGAAAACAACATTGTCTCATATGAAATAACATAACTGAACAATCAAATGTGTGCTTGTCATCCAATACTTTCATTGTTGTTTCTGCTTAATATCCTATTTGGTTTTTTTTAAGGCTGAGAAATATTTGAAATGTCATTCTAATAATTCCTTGAAGGTCATATGAGCTGAAGACCTGCTTTACATGTTTGTTTCATACAGGCAACCCACCCTCTACTGAACAGCCAGCTGGCCCGTATCCATTCATGGTTGACTCAGATGATGGGAGGAAGGTGCCAGTTGTACAAGCTTATGCTTATGGAAAATATCTTGGTTACTTAAATGTTACATTTGACAAGGAAGGAAATGTAGTTGAAGCAGTTGGAAACCCCATTCTGCTGGACAGCAGTGTTCCTGAAGGTATGTGGACTAGACATTTGAATTTGCCTGCAGCACTCTACTACAATTCAAGTGTTATTACGTTAAATACACAGTACAATGTCGAAGAAGAATTAGGCTTTCTTCCTGAGCTTGCAGTTCTCTTCTGTGTAGGGTTGTGTTACAATTGTACCCATTTGCCTCTAGTTCTCTTTCTGAACAGTGGCCTTTGAATATGTACAAATTCAGTGTATGTTTTTGTCCATTTAAAATCACTGAAAGTCCATTTGTAGGAACTCCGGTGGTACACTACCTTACCATTTAGCACAGCCAATTTAGCTAGCCTTGTAATTATGATTTAAAAGATTATGAGGACTAATTTACACTCTTTTGCTAGAGGGCGGGTTCTTCAGAACAGAGATTAGGGCAATATAGGAAAGTGGAAATGTTCCAGAAAAAAATTTTAATACGCTGGCAATGTGCAAATATAATACATAAACCCCACGTCTTCCTGTTTTCAATGCTGAGTGTGTTCAGTGTTTCAGCTCCGAGACATTTAAAGAACTGGGAGGAGGAGAGTCCTTCTGTTGCTTTCTGTTTGTAGCTCTGTCTGAGCTCTGTTACCTGTTTTTTGTCAGCTCTGTAATTACCCACGGCTGGTTCTCTAGTCTTTGTTTCTTGTCCAGTGTTTGCTGCATGAAGCTCTGAGGTTTTATCACACTTTCTAGGTTCTACCAGAGTCTTTATAAAATAAATCCTTTAAAAATTACTTGTTCATAGATACTTTTATTTACTATGTTATTCTCAGTGATCTGTTTATGTAATGAGATGATGTAAAGAGGCTTTACATTCTCTCTCTGATGTCAGGAAGAGTAAAAGTTCAGATACATAGGTGTTCTCATTTTACAAATTATGTTGCTGACAGTTACATGGCAAATTGCTTAAAACGAATAGCTGATATAAAACATTTGTGACATTATCTGGCTGTATGTACAAGTATCTTTGTATCTGGTTTTTTTTTCCTGAAAGAATTAGATTTGCACCTGGCAGAGAGATATACATAGAGTATTAATTTCTATAAAGGGTTTATTCCTTGACGTTGATATTAGAGCTAGTATTCCTTTTAGCACTACATTAAAGAGGAGGAAGCTATAAATAGAAAAAAAAATGTCAAATGTCAAATAAAGACCAAGCTCACTTGCATATTAAAAATTCTCTCACCTGTCAAGGTAGGTGCTACAAACCCCATCTGTCTGTGGTCAGAGGGAACAGGACTGGGTAAAAATATTTTTAAGTGTTCTAGAAGAGATAGCCTTGCCTAACAGGAATAGCTTGTTCACTTCATTGTCCTGTCCTGCCTGCTCCTTTTCCAGGCTTTGTTGGAAGTGAGTGTAGATGTTGTGTTGCTTGAAGAGCCTTTAGAGAAAGTGTAAAATTTTAGAATCATGAAGAACAGGGTTTTTCCTAAGCTTTGTATTCACTGAAGTGTCACTAATATGAGATACGTGTGATGCTTATTTTACACTTCTATACTACTTTATAGATGAGCACATTAAAGAAGAAGTGGAAAAATGGAGGAAAAACCTGGGCAATTATTCCAAAGAGATTGGAAAAACTAGCGTTTACCTGAACGGTACAAGCCAAGCGTGCCGTTTCCAAGAATGTAACATGGGAAATTTGCTTTGTGATGCTGTGGTAAGACGTTGCCACCGCAGGTGGCTATCAAATCTAAGTGTTACTCTAGAGCTATCAGATGAAATGCTCCCAGGCTCCAAACTATCAGGGCACAGGCTCTGTGCTGCCTTCCAACACCGTAACATCTAGCACGCTCCTAGAAAGAGCTGGCAGAAATGAGGCTATAATGAATCTTCCCGTGTAGAGTAAGGAGTGGTTTATTCTTTGTGTATATCCTCCTATAGGGAACGGCTTGTTCACAGCTGGCTCTGAGGCTGCAGTTTTAAGAGACATGGCAGTCTGATCTAAGACCCCATTTCTCAAGCAAGGAGGAGAGCTCAGCTCTCCTGCCCCTCTCCTGCCCAGCTGTCAGCCCCCTGCTCACAGCATTTGTCTTCTGCCCTATCATTACTCACTGGGCTCTGCTGTCACTTTTTAATGCATTAGGCCAGGAAAAAAAAATCTGGGTAGTTTCCTGCCAAGTTACCGATATGAATTGTCCCCTTGAAGAGCCCAGAAGGTGCCAGCTGAAGCAAAGGAGGGGGAGAGGCCATACATAAGGCTGGGCACAGAAGAGGTAAAAACCCCCAGCCCAGAGGGAGCCACTGGCCCCTGCTGCATCCTGACAGGTATCGCTAGGCTTTAACAGTCACGTAACACCAGAAGGTCTCTTTATGAGAAGTCACTTCTAGTTCTTAAACTAGCTGGTTTTGATTGTTTTACTGTCCTACAGTGGTACCATTTCCTTTGGGTGCTCCCGGGAAAAATGTTCACTAATGTGACTGTTTCCAGAAAATGAGCATTGCCATAAACGTCCCACCGCATTGTGGACAGGAGCCAATTAATAATCATGAGTTTTCATTTAGATATGTCTGCAAATCTATTTATCCACTCCATGTGATTCCTTTTATTGTAATCCTTAAAGTAATTCTTAGTTCATGGGATAATTTCCAAATTAGATTAAGATTTGGGTATTCTGCATACAGGTCTACTAAAATTGCAGCACCTTGCTTTTTTTTCCTGCTAGACTTTCTAATATTTTTATTTGAAAAATGTGATCAAATGTTTTGGCACTTTTCAAGCTTAAAGAAAGTAAGTATAATCTTTCAGGAATCTGTAGATTTTCTTGCTATATGTTGTCTTGGGAGGTCAAATTCTACTTTAGTTAAATTGATGTCTCTAGACAACAACCTGCAGTCATCAGTAGATACATGGATTACCCTTCACGTTCTTTGCCTTGCAAGTTCTACACTTGCTTTCCTGTCCACTGCCATGCATTCAGGGTTATGAAGGTAAAAAAAAAACCTGCCTGTTCCACAGACTTTCATATTTAGAGTTGTCCTGGGAAATGCAGAGATTGCAAAACATAGAAGATAGATTGATTGGAAGGTTGTGCTGGGTCAAAACAGAAGACCATTTTGTTCGGGGATCCTTCTCCAACATAGCCCAAAATCTCCAAATAAAAGGTTGACAGACCCAGATGGCATTTTACAAAGGACTTTAAAGGGACTCAGACGTGAAAAGGCTGTGAAATTGCTAACAGCACTGTGTGAGCTCTTGTTTCAAACTGCCTCTGCTCAGGACTGGAGAGTTGCAATCCATTCATTGATTACGAGTATGAACTCAAGAATATCTCATGGATCTGGCCATAGGGAATAACTTTGGTCACTAAGCTGGAGCCACAAAGGATTTGCACACCTAGCTACAAGTCAGAGGCCACAAACACTTAGCATAGGGGTGCAGCAGAGAAGTGACCAAACTTGAACAGATGACAGGACCATCCATCCCAACGTCTTATCTCCAAGAGTGACCGAGGGGGAACGGTGAGGGAAGAATGGACAAGCCTATAGAGATGCTGTACTCAAATCTGTCCCCATCTCCTACCAGCTTGTGGCTCAGGGACTTCCCAAGCCAGCAGTGGTGTCTTGGTGTTTACTAGCTCCCACTGGAACTTCTCTGCCCTGTACTTGCCCCATCTCCTCTTGACTGCCTTCAGCCTTCACGACAGCCGGTGGCAGGGCATTCCACTGCTGACCTGCACGTCCTGCAGAGACCTTGGTCTTTTTTCTTGCCCACTGGCTGGATGTCCGCTGGAGGCCAAGGAGTAGTTCTTGCACTGGAACACTTGGTCCCTGTCCACCCTCTTCACACACTCATGATTGTCAAATATTTTCCTTCCGTTGTCTCTTTACCAGGTCAGACAGTCTGAGCCTACATGATCTTTCTACATTCAGAAGCTTTTCTCTGTCTTTGATGATCTTTGTCACCCCTCTGAATCTTTCTTAGTTTTTTTACCCTTCTTGAAATGACAAAACACACTGATTCCCACCCAGCCTCCACATGCCCTTCTTGATTTTATAGACTTCTGTCGTGGCCTTCCTGTATTCCGTTCTTTGTGAGACTGAAGAGTCATAACTGTAGTCATTCCTGTATGGAAACCTATCCCTCCCTTCCATTATCCTTGTTTCTTTTTTCAGCCTTTTCGTGTTCTACTTAGTTATTTCTGAGGATTAACACTGTAGGATTATCATCCCTATGCAACTGAGTAAATCCCTGGTCTCCATTTTCTTTACTGCTTAGAATGCCACAAGCAAATATTGTCTTGTCCTTGCATTTTGTCTGAGTCTGGCCACTGCTGGAGACAAGATGCTGTGCAGAGTAGACTTTTGGGTCTGATCGCGTATGCCCGTTTCCTGTTCCTCCACTCTTCTACATCTTCCTAGTTTGCCAAGACCATTCCAAATAGAAAAAACAATCTCAGAGAAGCTGAAAAATCTTAATTCCCTGAAACATAAAACAAGGGGTAGATTTATTTGGACATTCCCCTACATGTTTTTAACACACAGCTATATTTAAGGTCCTTTTCACCTCTCAGTTCTCCAAATATGCTCAAATCATTTGTCTTCATCACAATCGCTGGAATCAAAAAAAATCATCCTTCCTTTGTTCACCTGGCCTGCCCTGGTCATGTCATAGACACGCAGACTATGGGAGAGTCCAAGAGTTCCTTACAGAAAAAGGCAAATTTTTTTCTTGTTAGAAGTTTAAAAAAGCAAAATACTTATTTTAATGTGTTTTGCCTTGTGGTTTTTTAATAATTAAGTGTTTTACAGTGGGGCTGAAGGTAATGTCAAAGAAGATATAAAACATTTCTGTCTCTTTTCAGTCTCAGATTGTATTGGGTGTAAATTTCCAGAGCCTAGACTAAGTGAAGATTAAAAATCAGTTTAAACATTCTCCTTTGGTAGCTTTATGAGAATATCGGACGTCCAGATAAAAAGTCATGGAACCATGTTTCAATGTGCATCCTGAATGGAGGTGGGATACGGTCACCCATTGATGAACAGACCACTAATGGTATGTAAAATTACAAGTTGAATGACAAAGTTATGAAGAAGGAAGAATCAAGTTATCATGCAAGCCTGAACAGTGTTAGGTATGGGCTTGTTTTGATGGGATTTGCACAGTGTTTGGAAGAGATTTCAAACTTTCTGAAATCGTTATCCATCATTGGAACACAACTGCACTCAGGCTGACATTAATAGAAGTTACTAGCATTGTTTGTACACAATGCTTTTTATAAAAATTTCTCTCTCTCCTTACTGTCCTGGAACAAAAAGAAAGACAGTGGATATTCTTCACCTCCTACTATAGAGGGTCATCCAGTATGGTTGCTGGGAGCCTTCTGTAGTCTGCTGTAGAATAAGTTCTGGTTTTTTCTCAGTGGTAAGGTTTTACAGTTTTTATTTTCCTGATGCCACATAAATGAAACCTGAAAACAAACACCTTTTTTCATTTTAGCTAAATCTTTCTGTAGGACTACGTAAATCTTAAGCAATTGGAAAAATTGCTTGACTTAGTAAGAATGGTTATGTTTCTTCATCTTAGGTTGGTGGTTTGTAAACTCTTCTAATAGAGTTATTTGAATAGCAATACACACAGTTACAGATTTATTGGCCTTGATACTTGCTGGACGATAAAGATGCAGCTTCTTTAATTGGGACAATATATGTGATTCTCACCTCTACTGGCCCTCATTTTCTTAAATTGTATTTGCCATGTTCCTTGTCAAAAACATACTGTTAAATGAACATAAAATGATTTTGTAAACTTAAAAAAAAAAAGAAAGAAGTAAATAAAGTCTCATTCTCCCAGGTAGCATTACTGTGGAAGATTTGCTGTCTGTTTTGCCATTTGGAGGTCGTTTTGATTTGGTAAGGGTAAAAGGCTCCACTCTGAAAGAGGCTTTTGAGCACAGTGTGCACAGATACGGAGAAGGAAGCGGAGAGCTGCTGCAGGTTGGAGGTACGTTTTCTTCCTTCCTCTTCTTGGTTTTCCAAACGAGCCATCCCTTCTGTTGGCCTTGTTTGTATTACACCTGGAAGCCTCTTTAAGAATAGAAATCAAATTCGCCATACATCCGAGCCCTGTGCCTCACATGTGCCAGGTAACTAACACTGTTAATCTTGTGTATGTTTAATTGAGCCACTGCAGAACACAGGGCATCGCTGTTCCCTTCAGCAGAGACAGGATTCCCATTTAGTTCAGTAATCTGTAAAGGCAGCAGTTTAACACTTCAGTTAACTACAGGAAGATATAATTGAGTATAGCTGTTAACACAGTAAGAGCTACAACAAACTCCTGTTTTCAGTTCTTGACTGGCAGCCTACCTGAAACCCCAGACTAGATGTCTCTGCCAATTGTTGCCAAATTTCAGTTTATCAAAATCATTTTGTGCCATTGTCTAATTATTGCTGACAGTTTTGGAGTTAGTCCAAGTGGGCTATGGAATTGCTCCAGTGAATTTCTAAATATTTTAGGGATGAACAGTTTGTATTAAAAACATGCATTGCAGCTCCCCATATATTTATCCAGATGCGTACTAGGCTACAGTCACGTTTATTCCTGGTCTGTGATGCAGTGCAGATTTTATTGTTTATTTAGCAGAAAAGCTAAACTTCAACAGCAGGGGCTGACGGATTTCCGCCCCCCCCCCCCCCCCCCATGCCTTTCCCCCCCGCATAGCCTGGTGATGGGGGCATTACTCCCACTATGTGATTTAGAACCCCCACGTGCCAAGGACACAACCCATGTCTCGCACTTTCACCAGTAAGTTACCACTAAGGTAAAGCAGCAGGAGCCCCTTTGCTTGCTGCCTTCTCACAGAAAAAGAAGATAACTGGTAGCTCTGGAAAGGGTTCAGGACAGAAGATCCAGAGCAGGCAGAGCGCCAGGGCTGGAAGAGCCTCTTTGCTTTGGATGAGCTTTAGTGGCTTCTTGATCAGCAAATTCTTGGCAATGCTGTTCCGGGGGGCCTAGGTCTCCCCAGGCTTTGACTGAGGAAGGCTCACAGCTAGAAACGTTACTTCTCCTACAGTGAGTAGAAACCACAACTTTTCAGCCCTGGCTTGGCTTTCTTTTTTCAGGACAGTACTTATTATCCATAATAGCTGCTAAGTTAGGGTAGCTGGCTGGCTTTAAAAGAAGTCACGTCTGCCAACAAGCCAGGGGAATGAGAAAGCATATGACTACAGAAATAAGGGAAGGTATTTTTATCTTGCAGTATGCTAATCCCATGAGTTGCAATTTTCTTCTGTGGAGTAGCGATGAGAACAGACAATCAGATAAGTAACTGAGGTAGGACAATGCTTCAGCAATTCTCTCATCTCATGAATTTTCTTGCATAGTTGAGCGGCGTGCAAGGAAGATAAGGCATTAACTGGTGTAACTCAGAACAATACAACCTCTCAGTCACAGAAGCTAATGTAAAGAATCAGCTGAAGATGATGGAGGATGCTGCTTCTAGCCCTGTTATGTTCAATAGGCACTGCATGAAGTGGCATTCAAACGTGTATTTTTGTAGGCATCCACGTGGTCTATGATCTCTCCAGAGACCCAGGAAGCAGAGTTGTTAGCTTAGAAGTGCTTTGCACAGCCTGCCGAGTCCCAGCCTACGTCCCACTCCAGATGGATGAAATATACAATGTGACTCTTCCGTCCTATATGTTATTTGGAGGAGATGGCTATCATATGCTGAAAGACAAAAATCTGGGGTACAGTAAAGGTAAGTATGGGCACCAACAGGGTAGCAGACAAACAATTCCTAAAAGTTAAAAGATCTTTCTATAGTATAAGTCTCAGACTTCTTGCTTTTACTGGATAGATTCAATTTGCTTCCAGTCTGACTGCTCTGGAGTGGTAGTTTTGGTTGTAGCCAGTAACTGTATTATTTTTTCACTTAAATAGTAAGAGTTTCAGAGAAACTGAGCCTTATCAATTCAGCACTGCTTAGAGAGCAGTTCTGAGATCATGCTAAACCAGAAAAAAAGCCAAGACCACACAATAGAGTACATACTACGCGTACTGCCTTGCACGTGTACTCATTACTGAACAATGCATCAAAAGGAAAGGTGCTATTTTCTTTAGACTTTAAATTTCCACTGTACAGAAGTATTTGCAAAGACAGAATTGTCACCTCTACTACTAAAGGACATACAGCTCAGGCAAGCAACACAGAGGCTGAGAGGAAAGATTCTGACTTGCTCTGTGGGAATTAGCCTGCCCCACTGAAAGCAGCGGGACTCTCACGAGTTCCGCAGGCAGCAGCACGCAGGGTGCCAACAGATGCCGCACGAGGGAGGCAGAAAGGAAGTGTTTTACAGTGCTGTCTTAAGATCTGCTATAGCTGCATGCAAACTTAGAAATTCAGCATTCATACCAAAAATTCTGGCTACAAACCACCACAGATGTTTTATCCATGCACAAGAAAATTCTCTCCACACCCTCACCCTGTCTTGGTGTATACTGATTCAGCATGGCAAACTGTAGAAAACAGTTTGCTTTAAAACTTGAGCTAAAACTGCAATTTTAGACAGGTTCTCAAATTTTGGTTAACAGCTAGGCTGCTGGAGAGAACACTGTTTTGTTTGTTTGTTTGTTTGTTTAGGTGAACCCGATATTGAGGTTGTTTCCCGTTACCTCCAGAGAATGAAGAGAGTTTACCCAGCAGTTGAAGGTCGAATAAAGTTTTCTTCTGGCAGTCTTATTGAAGCAAGTCTTACCCTGATTTCTGTATTGTTCACTGTAACGTTCTTGCATACTTGATTTTTGCTTACTATGTTTTCATTTGGAGGAAGGCAGGAGGAGAGATGATGCTGATGAAAGGAGAGAACTGTTCTCTTTGCTTACACCTTAAAATGAATGAGTGTTTAGGTTTCTGCATGTCAACAGTAAACACAAGCAGTTGGCTTTAATCTGGTAGAGTCATTGAAGCACACAGTGCAGAACGAGTAGGCGGAATTCATGACTTCTCTTCGTTTGGATCAGCAGGTACCCATAATTCAGTCTGAGGTTTCAAGAAGCAAAGTTCCAGTGAATACTAATGTTCCATCATGAAACAACCACTCACCGAAATGGGATATTTTTATTTTTTAAAACTCTTTTAAAAGCTGCTTTAGATAGTGAGTTGATTAAGAATCTGATTCCAGTAATGTAAACAAGCTTCTAGAAATGGATTTATTATAGATGCATATACCTTTCTTTGATCTCCACTCAGGGTTGAAGCTTTCATTCTAATAATTCTACGTTGCTTCCAGTCATATTTATCATACCTGCACCAATGCCTGTAAGAGCTGGATTAAACTCAGTGTCATTAAAAGCATGAGGTCCATTTACAAGCAATTAAAAAAAGTTTTTCTATTTTACTTTTGAAGATGCAGCATCTCACTTATGTTTTCCATTAATAAAGGATGGAATGAAAGCTTGATTTGATTTTGGTAAATGTTAACAAATTGAGTATATATACTTCACTATTTAATATGACCAGTTTGGGGACTGTATCTAGAGTGAGAATACAATCTGTGATTACGTTTCAGAGAAATATGCTCAATTTTACACCTTTTTCCACAGACCAAAGCACAGGACTGCTGACCATTACTCTGTATCAGTGTTCAGAGAGAATGTCAGATGCACGCATTGACTCCTGCAGCACTGTGGCATCCTTTGGCAGTAGCCCAGTAATGGGGCTCTTTACAGCATAACCTGGCTTTATGATAATTGTGATCACAACTCAAAGCCTGTCTCTTCTATGGGAGGGCTGTGTTTAAAAAATACACAGTTGTAAGAGATAAGCTAATGAGTATAAAATCAGAAATCGGATTAAATGCTAAGTGTACATTCCTGACACTTTATCAAGAAGTGACTGCTTACAAATGAGTGCAAATGATGATTATTTTTCTAAGATTGTTCATAGTTGGGATTTTTACATCAACATGTTTCCTTGCTGTTTACTGCTGTATTAAACTGATTATCAGTGTTTTAAATAAGCCTGCTTTGGTTTTCTGGAAAGCGCACTACAGTCTTTTACGGACCAAAGCTACTTGCCTCTTAAATTGACTGCACCTGCAGATTTCAAGGAGAAAGTGCATTAAAATATCAGTATGCTTAATTTTTAAGACCTCGTTAGCTTCCACATAAATTCAAGAGTTGCACATGAAAAGATCTGGACTACACAGCTGCATTAGGTAAGCTGTGTTAGAACAGGGAGACAAACAACAACTGACCTTGACAAACTACTATTTATAACATGGCATTGATGATTTGTTAGCACCAGTCCCTGAAGTTATTAATTTACAGAATGGTCTTCCCAAATCAACACAAAACCAGTAACAGACAGTGCTGTGCCTGCACACCAAGTTTAAGGAGTTGTAACAACTCCTTTGTCATATCTGGAGAGAAATAACGCTTTTACCTTCTTTTGACAAACAGAAGGAAAAGGTATGCAAGAGTAATACAGCTAGATAATGCAAATTGTATTGACAAAAACCACTAATATGGCATTAGAGTGGTTGGTTTGTAAAAAAGGAGAAAATGGGTGTTGTCTGAAAAGAAAAATTGAGGAATGCCTATTAAAATATCTCTGTATTGTTCTGTGAGTAAAACTTGTTAAAAATCCACACATGAAAAGTCCTTTTCAAAGTCTCTTTTATAAAGGGTGGGCCAACAAATTAAGATTTACAGGAAAAAATCTTCCACACATTTTTATACTAATAAATTTTTTTAAAAATGCTATGAACAGGCTCACATCCTCTTTCCTAAGCCTGTAAAGAGGACGTCAGAAAAAACCCCAACAAACCCAGATAAGAAATTGCAGAAAAATAAAAGCTAAGGTAAAAGTCAAAACCACTCTTCACACCCATTATTATTTTAAGAGTGCTTTAGATTTGAAGGTCAGATATTAAATAAACTGAATTACACACATGGTTTTCCATGCTCACGGAAAGCATGGAGGCCAAAGATAGTTCTGAGATTACTTGTATGCAATAGATTCAATCATGTAATTTTGTTCTAAAAAAATTAG
The DNA here is from genome assembly GCF_929443795.1 of Astur gentilis. NCBI lineage: Eukaryota > Metazoa > Chordata > Aves > Accipitriformes > Accipitridae > Astur > Astur gentilis. The sequence goes on from NC_064894.1 coordinate 11,024,830, forward strand.
TAAGAGTTGTTAAGACAGTTAAAAATAACTTCATGGGAGCATTCTACAACTTCCAAACAATTTTTCTATATACCCTTTAAGGAAGACAACTATAATTGTTCTTTTAGCAAAGCACACATTGGTTGATCTCCCAGCTGTCTTATTTTGTGTCATCCTGTAATTTCACACACAGAGATTTGGGGGAAATTTGACTTTTACTGATAACTGCTAAAAAAGATTTCAAATAAAAAGTACAGATATATTATTTACTTGTAATTGGTATTAAATTTTAATGTCTTTATTGCATAAAGAGATTTTTTTTAGAACTTAGATTTTATGTTATTTACAAGAAAATATACAATGCAAGGTTAAAATGTCACATGTCCATTACAATAGTGCACAGCAGATGTTTCTACCAGGTGTTCACCAAGGTCCCTGCATTCACATCCAACATGACACAGAGCTAGCTTCCTTCGGACCCTGTTAAACAGTAATGGGAGAAAAAAAAACAACGAAGTTTGAAAATGCATATTTACATATAAATGACTGAACCGAGCTGCAATGATTTATGGTATTTGAAAACATCCACTTGAAACCAGAGTTAAGAGAAAGGAAGGCTACTGCCTTCAGGTTTTTAATACTCTTTCTCAAAGTAGGTATTTTCTTCTCTCTCTGGAAGTTCTCACCTCCCCCATTCCTAACTGCTGAATACAATTTTCTTAACACAGCAATTTTCTGCTCTGGAAATGGCACTGGCATGATATTTTTTCAACTGGATTTCTTTCCTTCCTCTGCTAGGAATGTTTCTCCTCTCCCAGCTGCCCCTTTTACTTGTATCCTGTCTGACAGACTTCCAAGGGACTGGCTGTACAGCGTATCAGAGGAAAAACTCATAATAGGCATTTTTCAGCTCTTATCCTTAGAGCTTGTTCACTTACGCACGCTACCATTAAACACAGCATATATCAAGTGATCCAGTATGTATCAACTAGTACATGTAGCAGGATATACATTCAAGTTACCAGATCTCAAGAGTGGGAAGCAGACTGACATCCCCGCTAATTAAAATTTTCCCATTTTTCCCATCACTGTTTCCCCTGCCAAAGGAACAGCGTTCAAAACAAAACTTCCAGGATGCTCAGTTTTCCCTTCAAGTGCTGACTGACCTGAAATATTTTCTGTTCTTCACTGTAACTACAAATGCATTTTGGTATCAAGCAACTCAAAAAGGACCTGTCTTTGTTGAACAGAGAGAACAGTCACTGGAGTGATTTCCTTCTCCCCCCAGTAAAACTGGTAACTAAGCAAGAACCAGTCATTATTTTTAAGTTTCCCCATTACAGTTGTTTGGAGGAAACAATTCTCTTCTCAAGTGGCTTCACAGTCAGTTTGCAGTGATTTTGGGGAATTTTTTAGATTTTTTTTTTTTTTTTTTTAGAGCTCCAGATGAGAACCACTGCCCTCCACCCATATCCTCTCCACCTTGCATTTCCCTTCTCACTGTGATCCCTCCTCAGCTGCCTCACTCAGTCCATCACAGACCTAAGACACTCATGACCAGGTCCCACTGTCAAACATCACAGAAGCAGTACTTTTGTATGACTCGGTAGATCCAAGATAGGAAAATAGCTGAAGTTCCTCGTTGGAGTATTTTCTGTTCCTTTTCTCTACTGAAATCTGGGCCAGAGAATTCCCTCACTCTGTTCCCATCAGCTTCAGTCACAGGGGACGGGGGGGAGCCAGCCCTCAACTCTGCTATTTCACCAGGACCAAAGATAGCACTGGAGGTCCCTCCTCAGCAGGTGGTCAAGCAGTGAGTGTCACAGTTACACGGAACAAAAGGATGGATTAAGAGGTTGTACGAACCATAATCTGGATTTAAATTTAATGACAAATCTTGATTTGTTTTCGAAGAAAAAATATTTCACCCCATTAAATGTACACACTGTTACAGAATCACAGCACGGCTCGGGTTGGAAGGTGCCTCTGGAGGTCATCTGGTCCAAAGCTCAAGCAGGGCCACCTAGAGCTGGTCGCCCAGGGCCATACCCAGATGGCTGTTGAACATCTCCAAGGATGGACACTCCACAGCCTCCCTGGGCAACCTGTGACAGCGCTTGGTCACCCTCACAGTGAAAAAGTGTTTCCCGATGCTGAGAGGGAACCTCCCGTGTTTCACTTTGTGCCCACTGCCTCTGGTCCTGCCACTGGGCACCACTGAAAAGAGCCTGGCTCTGTCCTCTTTGCACCCTCTCTTCAGATGTTTGTGAACATTGATGAGATCCCCCCGAGCCTTCCCTTCTCCCGGCTGAACACTCCCAGCTCTCTCAGCCTTTCCTCATAGGAGAGATGCTCCAGTCCCTTCATCATCTTTGTGGCCCTTGGCCGGACTCTCTCCAGTATGTCCACGTCTCTCTTGTAGTGGGAAGCCCAGACCTGGACCCAGCACTCCCGGTGTGGCCTCACCAGCGCTGAGTAGAGGGGCAGCATCACCTCCCTCGACCTGCTGGCAACACTCCCCCTCATGCAGCCCAGGACACCATTCATTCGCCTTCTTTGCAGCAAGGGCACGTTGCCAGCTCATGATCAACTCGGTGCCCGCCAGAACCCCCAGGTCCTTTTCTGCCAAGCTGCTTTCCAGCTGTGCTGTTCCTCCCCAGGAGCAGGACTTCGCACTTCCCTTTGTTGAAGTTCATAAGATTCCTGTCAACCCATTTCTTCAGCCTGTCGAGGACCCTCTGGATATACGCACAACCCTCTGGTGTATCGGCCACTCCTCCCAGTTTTGTGTCGCCTGCAGCCTTGCACTCTGCCTCATCATCCAGATCATTAATGAAGATGTTACACAGGACTGGACCCACAACTGACCCCTGAGATACCTCCCTAGTTACTGGCCTCCAACTAGACGTCATTCCACTCATCCCCACCATCTGGGCCTCACTGGTGCCTTAAAGACTATTTACATGCTTAACACAAAAAGCCTTTAGTTTTTTTCAGCATCAACTGAAGAAAGACCAATGTTCCTATATATATATTATTAGCTGCTGAGATACAAAAACGGTTCAGCGGATTAAAACAGCAGGGCTAAGTCAGGTCTTTTTTGCAGCACACAAGTCTCCAGGCTAACTCCTTATTCCCTTGGTCGGTTGGGTCTTTTGTTTGTTTTAACTGTTTGAACACTGACGTGAGGAGGCCAGCTACAGAGCTGATGCACAAAGTAGGTTAGACTTGCTAAGCTGGCCTCATTTCAGCAAAAAAAACGGAAGGTGCCCTAGCTTGTTCTGACATCTAACATTTGTTTCCGTTTATCATGCAAAACAAATCACTGCTGGCAGTCCGCAGTTCTCAGACACTGGGCTCATGCAACGAGCATCCCTTGTGAGTGAGGGGTTTTTTTTGTTGGGTTTTTTGTATCTAGTTAACTATCTGGTATCTCCTGCTTACTGTTAAGACCAAACTGTAAAATTACTATGTAAAACTCTGTGAAGGTTTTATATACATAAGTACAAATATCAGATGGATCACACACCTAATGATATGCATTTATATAGCATTTTGTGTCGTGTGAATCTTTCTCCTTTATCTGGATAGTTGGTGTTAACATTGCAGTGACTAAACTAGAGGTAAGAAACCCTCCTGCCAAATAGCCTCAAGAAGAATGCTGAAGCTCAACCTGACTTCTGCATGCAGAATTCACTTCCTAAATCAGGAAATGCATAAAATAGAGTGGAGATAATCAATCAAAAAGAAAGGCACAGAGATCCCAACCGCTGATTGCTCTGTCCAATTCTACTGAAAGGCACCTCAGACTTGCTGTATGCTAGACAAATGGGCCTAAACTGATTTGCAAAGAGCTAATTAACAAAAATGTAAGCAATTCAGATTTCAATGATTTCAACATATGAGTAAAATACACATTTTCCCCAAAATTTAAAATAGTATTACAAGGGAACAACAGCAAAAATGCACCAATGACCAGACTCGCTAGCAGCTTGAAAAATTCTACAGCTCTTGAACAGAGTTAGCACATACCTTACTGAGCTCTGGAAAGAGTTCTTGAATCCCGATGTCCAGCAGAACATAAGTTAACTAAAAGAAAGTAAAGAAAATTAAGAACACTCCAAGGCAACACTACTGCTTTTTATTTTTAACTCTGAATTAGAGCTCAGTTCTCTGCTATAGCCATACATTCACTTCAGGAAATTCTGTGCCAAAAGGCAAGTTCCTCACGTGTTACGAGTTACCTGTTTGTTGAGCACTGGTTGCTGCATTCCATCAAACAGCAGCCTGATGCCTTCGTATTTAGCCTCTTCCCCAATGCACTTGCCTATTAAGTCTAGATGAGATACCAACAACAAATACACAAGTCATTAGGAAGCACTGCAAAGCAGCTATACTATACAGTCATAGAAATCCAGTAATTAAAAAAAAAGTTTAAATTAAAGAAAGAGTTGAGATTTTATCCATCTAAAGTGGTAAATGGAAAAACACACACTCCTTTGGTTCCTCCTTTTTTCTTCCCTTTCCTTCAGGACTGCACAACGAAGTAATTATTACACTTTTTATATTATCAATGTATTGTCCTGATACATTGTTTAATAAACCACAAGCTGAAAGTTTTTAATTACTTTCTGAATAACCTAGTAAATGGGCTCCTCTTCCCTAGTTTATACAGTGTAAGGAGAGCTCAGATTTATCTTCCAGCTTCAAGGTGTGCCTTTTTTGACTCAGTTTTCATCTGGATAAAATACAAACCATAGGAGCATTCTAAAGATGAAGAACTTACAGTATTAAGTATATTTGTAAAGCTCTTGATTTCCATCATGTCTTTATTGATCACTATGCTACAACCTTAGTCAGCTAACCCTTAAGTGACAAAACTGTACTCCTGGTTTTTTTACACCTAGTATTCCAGTCAACTGAAATCTCAGCAGCATAAGTATTATTTGTTTTGGAAAGCTAATGTGACTGTATTTGAGTTATATATCTGCTTGAACGATTAACCATACTGATATAGAGAGTCATGAAATACAGAACCTGGAATGTATCTCATCATTTCTTCAAAAGTCTGCTTTGCTCGCTTCTGTTTATCCTGGAGAGAGCGAGGCTCAGTATTCTCACAGAACACAGCATCTGCAGCGAAGACGCATTGAAAATAATGTCTTTAGGCAGCTATACATCACTGACATTTAAAATGTGTTTCGGATTATGGCTTCGAAGTTGAGCTTCTTTTCTGTATGATCTTGACTGGAAGGGAATTCTAGCCTTGCCAGATAATAGTCTTTTGCTTACGTTAGCCTGATCGAATCCAGAATACCCCACCTGTGTGGAGGACAATGATCTTTTTGCCAATTTGACTCCATTCTTTTCAGATTTTTAAAGCATTATCTTCTAGGTTTGGATCAATTCTACGTTAGGTTAGTTATGATCTCCTTACTTACAATTTCCCTTATAATTCTGAAACTATAAGCAGTATTTATAACTTGAGCTAAAACACTGCCTGGAATTGTCAAAAATTTCATATTTACCTATGAATGAGAAAACAAGAATTGCTGTTCATCAGAAATAGTAGGCACTCAGTTTTGGTTTTAGGCTCTGAAAGACTTACTCCTTTCTTTTTTTGTCTTTCACAAGCTTTATTTTACCAGAGCTTTGGCCAGATGTGTTGTTTAGATCACACTGTAATCAGATAATACTTCTCCTACAATTCTGAGGTCATTTTTCAATTTTTTTTCTAACCTCTCTCTCTTTCCCTTATTTGAGGGTCAAGAACACTGAAGCCCTCTCAAAAGCCCACCACAACAAAGGAAACAAAAAAATTAACAATAAAGGATAGTGATGTAGCACACAAGTGAGAAGGAATTTAAAGACTGCATGAAATATTTGCACTCTTACACAATAAACCACTTTCATTCTGTTTTTCTTGTTCTTTGTGCACCTTAGCAAATTACTATTCATAATACTTTCTTCTGTAATCATCATTGACAGACAACACAGCTGGCTCAGCATCTTTCCAGAATGAACTTTTGGAATCTTTTATAGGCCCACTTGATCTTCAAACCTCCATTAGCTTTAGTCAAGCATTGCAAAGTTTAGTGCGTGGAAACTTAACAGAAGGGATTTCAAATATCAAACTAAGGCAGTATTTTCACATCAAAGATGTAGCTTTTACTAACCTCGCAGCAGTGTTATCAGAGAAACCAACCGGTGCTCCTGAAATAGCTGTTCTAACTTATAATGCAAGTAATAGTCTGTGTACAGTTCCAATGTGTTTTTGAAGAGAATTCTTCCTCCCATCAAGAGATGATGCAGCCAGTCAGGAATGTGAAAAACTACCCTACCTGCAAAGTAACAGTAACACACGTTTATTAAGGTTCTCCTAATACTGATGATAAAGGAATCACTTATTAAAAAGAAAAAAAAAAAAAGAAGAAAAAAAAAGATTGCAAACAAGCAAGTAATATTTTAGTTTTGTTATTGCAACACTGAAAAAAAACGGTATTCTCCAGATTGCTTATCAAATACTTCCTTTAGCTATTTTCATTGATTAACTCCCAGAGTGTACAAGCAGCCTAGGAACATCTGAGAAAAGGGAAGGGACTTACTCCCATAAGCTCTTACTCTGAAATGCAGAAAGAAAGAAATATAACAAAACAACTGAGCAATAATGAATGATAAATTATGATATTTTAGCACAGCAATAAAGTCTTTTAAAGAATGACTGTGTTCCTAAGTTGTATATTGTTAAGCTTGCAAGTGCTGAATTATATTTGAGAACTACAGTAGAATTTTACTTCTTACCAAAGAACCTGAACTTCGTATTTGGCATGAAGTATAAGAATAACTAAGAGAAATCACTCCTTACCAACATACATTAAGTAGTCATAGACTCCTTCTACAGTCATCACTTCCATGAAATAGTTCTGATTTTGTCGTCTTTCTGTATTCTCAGACCGGTTTGCATTATTCTTGAATAAATCATTGAAAAGCTAAAAGTAGAAACATAAGACTGAAAATACTATATTCAAAGGCAAAAGGATAGCCATCAGTTCTTTGTTGTTTTGTTTGTTGTTGTTTTTTTTTTATTAGAAGTAGGTTTTTTCCAAAGCTTTCAAAGAACTAATCGGTTCTCTTTTTTTAAAAAAAAAAAACCTCTTCACTTTCTGGGGCAGGGGGGAATAAAGAGCATGTCACATGTTGCCAAGATACCCAAGAATCAAAATACCTGGATTCAGAACAAATCAGCAGGGTTACCAAGACATTAATTTGCGAGCCTTTTTGCTCCCAATACCTTCATCTATCTAGACTTTTATCACAGGCTTTGATTCCTTTGATGCACCCCATTCTGTCAATGAGGGACATAAAGGATATGGAGTTTGCCAGCCTTAAATGACAGGGGAATCCTACGACATCCTGTTGGCTTCCATTTCAAAATAAATACAATGGTTTCTGGACAAAATATCCAACTTTTTACAAAGAGAAATCCCTTTTTCCCCTGCCAGCTTCATTATTTATAGCAAAAACTTCATGAATCTTTGTAAGTTACCAAAGTTTGGGTTTCTTTCCTTTTATCCCTTTTCCCAGTTTATTCCTTTACCCTTCTATTCTCCCATGTTTCCCCACACCCCCCCCCGATCCCTTCATTTCCTTGCCTTTGGTTCTTCCCTAAAAGATATCATTATAATACTTGTAAAATCCCTGCATCCCATAAGGAGTCCCATGCCACCTCGGCAGTACTCCTTGCCTGTTGCCCAAGTCTGCAGGCTCCAGCAGCTTGAAAGGAGTTCTCCGAGTCCTGAGGCTCTCCACATTTAACAATACCTAGCAATCACCATTAACAGTTCATTTTAAATTATCTTATCCCCCAAACTGTTAATCTAAAGATAAAAAAAGAATTTATAAAAAATACTCTGTATTATGAAAAGAAAGCTCAAAAGTTTATGCCAAGCTTCTAAAAAAATATCGCAGAACTAGAAGCAAATGCAATATAATTATAGTGTTGCCTGGGCTGAGATGATTGCTACTGACACAGATTTTTCTGCATCACACCCAAATTAAAAATAGTTCCAAGACATGGGAAATAATTTGCTTATATATGGTTCACTTTCTGTAGAGCAATTCTCCCTGAAATAAATAAGGCCATAAAACATCAGAATCACAACAGGCTCTGAATCATGCGAGTCTCTAAACAGAATGCTCTGCACTCTTAGAAAAAATTACATCAGGAAATCTGGCGAGACTCAGGTTTTGACTTGTACTTCTTTAGGCCCTCTCTTTTGTTAAGCGCTGAACTGCTGGCATTATCTTCACAAAGTTCACTCAAACTAAACAACACCAATTTATTACATAAATTACATGAAGGAGCAAATATGGTTCATGCACTGGTGGATGACTGGTATCCAGGAAAGTAACAAGAACACATAGTTATTCACGCCTACTGTGTGAAAGAGTCCCTGGTATGTTGTTTAAAAAAAACCTGTATAAACCAAAGTCTATATCCTTCTCAATAATGAAACTAGGACACTGGGAAAAATCTTAGTTGAATTATTGTAACTTAAACAAGAGCCTCATTTATTTTTCAGATACACCCCACGACCTGATAGAGGCGATACATACTGAGCCAACCAACTCAAAGCAGCCCACTGTGCAACATAGAAAGGGCTCAGAGGAGTGTGTACAGGCCAGACTAAATCATTAACAGCAGTCCGGTAGGTGATCTATGAAAAAAAATACCAAATGTGAAGGCCATCTCCAGGCAAAGCTTTTTGACTTCCAAAAGTTATTTCAACTTTCACCCCAAGCAGTATCTTTTGCATGTTGCATGTACCTCTGCACATGGATAATCTGTCCTGCACCTTAAGTATAATGGTTCCTTGATCATTGTCAAGCTTTGAAAGCTTAGGCTCTTGCACATGGCATTTCAGAAAGCAACAGCAGATCAATGCATGCCAAAATTACTGAACTAAAGAGCAGTGTTTATAAAGTATATACTTTGCACTATTCCAGTACAAGCGTGTATTCTACAGTCATTAGCAATGTATGTCTGAAGGATGCAGCAGCCGTAACACGAAGTGGCATTACATCTCTACTTTGGTGTTTTGCGCTTTCCAGAATTTTGACTCGGAAGAAAGCTGGGTGAAAAACATACAACTGGATATCTAATACAGAAGTTGAGATTATATTCACAATTCAGATAAGCACAGGATTTTGCTTTTAAATGTTTCTGCGCATGATAATATTTGAGATGTGATATAAAGTTTACTGTTGTAATTAGACTACAAGACAAACGAAGACAAACTCCAATGCTATCATTATTCATATCTTTAAGATTAAACAGTAACTGTGATTATAACCATGAAATATTCTTAAAAGGCTTGCAATGAGGAAAATCCATGGATTGGTACTAGTTAAAAATGGAAGCCAAGCTCTTGAAGCAAGTGAAACATAGAAGGACTGTATTAAGACCAAAGTAACCTCTTATACAATAGGCTAGCTATTGTACCTCGATGGGAAAAGCTAGCAAAAAGAGTATGAATGCTTACATTAAGTGCCTAATAGAAAAAAGAAAGTTACTCAACGTTTAGTGAGTGCATATGCAAATATATGCCCATACATTCCAGCATAGGTGTGAAGTTTATAAAAGCAATACCACGATTATGAACAATATCCACAGCCAGGGGCATGAAACTCTCTCAACGTTTAGTGAGTGCATATGCAAATATATGCCCATACATTCCAGCATAGGTGTGAAGTTTATAAAAGCAATACCACGATTATGAACAATATCCACAGCCAGGGGCATGAAACTCTCCACCATTTTTTCTGCTCATTTGCCAAGGACAAACAACTATACCAAAATGGTAAGAAGAAGGAATGTACATAGTGTCTGAACCACATCAGTTAATGTATTGAAAAGCAACTGTGTCTTCCTCCAAGTAACTATGCATAAACATACATTATACTGTTGGTGTTCCAGAAGCAGTTTTTATTGCTGTTGGCAGATCATCACAAGCCAGCAGAACAATGCCTTTGTAGGCATATTTTGCAAAGTCTGCATCAGCTAAGAAGTCCTGACCTATTCTAGCAAGTCTGACAGAGGTATGTTCAGAAGACGATCAAGCTGCTTACAGACCTTCAAAACGGAAACATAGCTGGGAAAGCCAGAAATCCTGTTTGTACCCCTAGGAGGGGGGAGCAGGGTTTTTTGTTCGCTTGTTTGTTTTAACCAGGGAGGCTGGTAACTCTTTCAATGTAGTGGATCTGATACAGGATAAAATCCAATTGCTACTGGCTGTACTAAGGTTGACTACCCACGTCCATTCTGCATTTTTAACTAGAAGTCTTCCCACTAACATTTTAAAACATACAAAGATACACATGCACCAGGAATATTTAAAAGGAAGCAGCATGCAGAAAATCTTTCAGAGAAGTAAGCACATTTCTGATTGAACTCAAGCTTCCACCTGCCCTGACAGACTTTCAAGCATTTCTTATTCAGCCTGTTGATGAAGAGGTAGCCTGGGTGTACCCTATTTACAGCAACAGTTGGCAGCACAAACTCCAGGGAACGCGTACTCTCCTCTCAGCAGATTCCAACATGTTGATACTAGAATAAACAGCTCTGACTCAGACACGATATACAGGAACACTATGGCAATACAAGCATCAGCTGGAAATTGACCATTTACCAAAAAGCCTGTGTTGAAGAACTTTCTTGCTATGAGATAACATGCTCTTCTCACAGATGGGCGCTCAGAAAGTGCCAAGGTTCTCTCTTCAGCTGCATGCCAGACCAACTCATTGGCTGCATAGAGGCAGCTCACACAATCCTGATACAGACATTTAGTATTCACCTCCATCACCAAGAGGTAAGGGTGCCAGGCGACTGCACAGTGCTTATATCTTCACAAAGATATCACGTGGCACAACAGAAGTGAAACTGCAGAACTGAACAACTGAAGTCTATGCCATGTGTATTTGGGGGGTAGGGTGGGGTATTACCTCGGTCTACCTTTGGTCTGGCCTTTGGACTGAACACCCTTGGTGCCTGCATCTCTAGACAGCTTAGTTTCATCTGAAATAAATTCACTTAATGAGTTCTAAGACAGCTCCCTAGTACAAGAGAAAATGCGATAAGCAGAGACGATCAGGAGATTTGCTTCCAAAAAGCATCACTGATCTGAACTAAAATGGTCTGGCAGATGAAACCAGTGTGGCTTGCAAATCAAATCCAAGAAGTGACAAGATGTAAATGGCGCAGTGTCCTGGCACCTGACACAAAGCTTTTCACAAGCATGGGCTGACTTCAGAAAGAGAAAACTGTCTTCCAAAAAACGCGCATGCACCCCAACAAATCGGCAAGAGGGATGAATTTCACTATGTGCGTTAGAAGACTGAGCAGAGACCGTAACACTGCACAACCTGGGATATCAGACCTCTAATAATTACAGTTATCGTGTAAGTGTGTGCGCTCAGGCTAAAATGATAGATGGGAAATAGTGAGAAAGCAGTCAGCACATGAATTATTTATGCATACATGCCTCTGCTGGTCAAAAGTGGTAGTATAATTTGAGCATAAACAGGTTCTGAGTATTTGGTCACAGAACTCCCTGGCAGCATCCCCCAAGACAAAGTGTCTTTCTTGAATGCCCATCATTAAATAATAATCATAGCTCTGCAGGAGATATATTGGTCTGAAACTTTCCATCCATTTACAGCAAATGGCTCCCCAAAACAAAACAGATTTATTTTGGGAAAGAAAAAAGAAAATCTAAAATATATGTAGAACCAACTACTTATTCATAAAACAGGTAACTAGAATAAAGTTGCTTAGAGAAACAGTGAACTCACTCTCACAATAGATAGTGAGGAGTAGAGAGCTGGGGCTAGCCTCATCTTTTTTGCTCTCTGCAAAGAAACTCTCTCTCTCACTGACAAAAGCACCTCCTACAGGGTAATCACCAGTACTAGCAACAACTTTGACTCTACAAACTTCTGTCTCCAATGGAGTGCGTACATGGACAGTTTAGTCAGCAGTGGTAAGGAGGCTTCCCCCACAATACTATTTCTCAAAATGACATCAGAAAACAGAAGGCAGTAAAGATCTATGTTTTGTTTAAGGAAACTTCAGTATTCCAAAATGAGAGCCAAAGTGCAGCCAGCTCTTTGCTTTCCTGGGATCACCACGGTTGAAAAGATTTGGGAAAACCTCATTTCAGAGCCTGAATTTCTGTACACATGTTCATTTACAAGAATGACAGACTGACACTTCAGAGAATGATATTGTATTTTAACTGAGCAACGCTATACACTTTTTTTTTTAACCTTTTGGAATCCAAAATAGGTTTGAACATCACTTTAAAGAATTAATTTTGATCCTTTAATAAAGTTTTTCAAGCAAAACACAAAAAGAACCTTGTCTTCATAGGAATGCTTCAGAGTGCAAAGCTTGTTGCTCAAATACTTTATTTAAGCACGCTAAATGTTTTAAAACTACTAACTTCAGTAGTTCTTGACAGATTGCAGTAAAAAATTAACTGATTGTTCATACTGTGCTGTAGTATGCTGTCAGCTGTTTTACAAAAAAACATTTGAAGTATTTATGCATGTACTGTTTCTAGCATAAGTCAAAAACTCTACATCTGATTTTTAAAACTACCAATACATTTATACCACTCTGACGAGACAGCAATAGCAAAATATATTAACCTTGGAAATAGTGTCCAAGGTAAGAAACGGCTTGAAATGAAGGATACTAATTTTGTTTGTGTGCTCATGTAAGCTAGCACTACAACATTGACTGTAGTAATTCAGACTTCAGGTTTATAAGGTGAAATCTAAACAAATTAATAGAATTAACTGCCATTGTACTTAATCAGTATAGAAGTTCTGTAGCTGCCAATTCTGTAAGTGTCATAACACTATAAAAAAATCCATAGTGAAGGAAATCAAAAGGTCCATTTTTTCAACAGCCCATCACCAACAAGAACCACAAATGGATCCTGGGCCTCTAGCTCTTGCAAGAAGAGAATGAGCATAGACAGTACTTTTCACAAATAATATTCCAGCCTCCAACTGTCTTCAACCAAAAAAAAGTTCAAGAGCTGGATGCGGTTTCTCTACAGGTATTCACCCTGAATTTATTTCCTTTTTGTGAATTTGTACAGTCTCACCTTATAGTTGTTTAAACTTCTAGTATTCACAACATCTTTTGGCAAGGAGTTCCACAACCTACTAACCATTGCAAGAGTTACCACTTTTTGTTTTGAACCTGGCTCCTACCACCTTCATTTAATCCATCTTAGTTTTTGCACTAGAAGACAGAGGAAAAAACCTCTATTCCCTGTCCTCTCATTATTCTTTAGACTATCATACATCTCCAATTTATCACTTTGCAAAATGAAACGTCCCAGCTTACGTAGTCCAGTTTCAACTCCTCTTCCCAAAGCAAACGAGACAGCAGAAAAGCATATAGTACTGAGTTTTCTTTTAGAACCCCTCACACGGCAGTGTACGCACATCAAATATTTTGTCCCAAATCACATCAACTCAATAACACTGAGCTTAGGTCTCTGAAATCCTAGTCCAGAAACAATATGCCTCTGTAAATTCCACAAATACATTAACACTCTAAAGCAGTCTAACACAGAAATATAAAGACCAGTGTCTTTTTAAAGCCCCTGAAGCTAACATAAGTCTTTCAAGTAAGTTTCACCAGGCTCCAGCCACAAATACAGTAAGATTGATAAAGGAACTATGTTATCTTATAGTCAAGTAAAAGGTTAAAATTGGAAGTGCTGAGCTTTAACTGTGGCAATGATAGAGAGAGAAACTACAGTTAGGTTATATAGTTAACCTATTATGTACACCACACATCAATGAACTGTATAGTAACATTTTAAAGGCAGATAAACAGATATCAGCCCCTTGACAATTTTGGCTTGTAGCACTTTGACAAGCCACGCTTTCATCAAACACTCAAGCTTTTCACTTTGAAAAGAAAGCTCCCTTATGGCATTAAAACTTTACCCATTTTACACCTCTGCTTTCCCTTTTCTCCTCTCTGTACTTCCCAGGGTCTCTACTCTGTATCCTCATCTCCAAATGCAGTAAGAATTAAAAAAAAAAAAAAAAAGGCGGCCAAAATGAAAAAAAAAACACAACCCTCAAAAGTCATTCAGACTAAGATATTTACAAGACAGAAGATAACAAAGCTCTCTGCACTACTATTCTCTCTCATGTGAAAAGTCAATGCAAAATAGGTAAGCTGTTATATTTATGATTTTTTTTTCTGTTAATTCTTTGCATTTTCAGAGTATGGTCAATTTTCCCCACTCCTGTAAAGCTGGGAAGGAAGGTGATTTACTGTACCTTCTTGTTGTTTTCAGAAGTGGGACTCAAAATGGTAAGTTCAGGCCTACTTGGTTTAGGCTTGGGAGATTCACAGGAGTTGATAAAATTCATGATGAATGGCTCCAAATGCTGACCTTTCTGAAATAAGATATGAGTGAAACTGTCACTTGCATAATTATAGAAAGAAAAACAAAATACCGAGTTTCCAAACAAATTTTTGACTAGCCTATAAGTTAGTAAGCACACAAAATTAGTTCTTGAAGTTAAAATGTTGGCAACCTGGAAGACTTACTCACCTCTTTCATCAGCTTTCCTGGAACGGATTTTATAATTTTACCTATAATTAGAAACAAACAAATAAAAACTTTGTGTTATCACTGCCAGATCTTAAAAGACATTTTGCTCTGCTACATTTTGTGTACTCATTGTATAGAATTTAATTTAAAAATACAATAGTTTTTGAAATCTGTATTTTTTTCTAATTTGGCACATTAGGCTATGAAAATAAACTCTTCCACATATACAGGTTATAATTTAATGCTTAGTACTCTTCAAGAAAAGATACTCAACATATCTTTTTATCAAAATATAAAAAATATACAGGTGATTATCTGAATTTTATTTTTTTTTTAGAAAAAGCAAAGTACTCTAGATCTGCCTTTAGTTTTTCTAGTGGCTCAAACATACACAGATGTAGCACCACACCAGCAGTACTATATGACACCAGTATAGGCATCATTTTCTGTATTTAAGTTATTCATCCTTCATAAACATTTATCACAAAAGAAATCACAAAAACTGAGATCCTCCTCTTTCCCCGAAAAGATCACCTAATCTGGAGAGATTCTGGAAGGATCCAGTCATGAAAATACTGGTAACTAAAGTTTCACAAATTGGACAGGCTACAGCTGTGGCCTTAAAAATCAGCTCTTCTGTCCTGTTAAGGCTATCAGGATCCAGCACAGTAACTCTGAATGCTGAAAAATGAAAGTGTCTAGGATTGGTTTTATTTTAAGCACTGCATTTACAGTAATATTGTTCTTATTTACGTCATTAAATTTTTAACTTACAACAAAAATTATGTACAATGATCAAACAATCAAAATAAAATTGCTCATTCTCACAAAATGCCCTACTGAAATGCCAAGGCTTGTTAAAATGACATTTACTGAAGAGAAGCATAGTCTCAGACATGAGATGCACTACAGTAAATACCATCATTATAAGCTTTTTTTGACAATGTGTAGCTGGATCTAGAGGGAAGGTCTGAAACAAAACAGAACCCTTCAGCTGGAGGATGACCACCAAAATCTCATTGCAGAACTTACTAAGCACACTAAGAGAACGGCCACCTCAGCAGGTTCACACCATGACTGGGGGAAGCAGAAATGCAGTGGCACAGTTCAGACATGGCTTTCCTGGACACGCTGGTGCCAGAACCACAAGTGCTACAATACATGAAGACAGAATGGCCGTGAGGTTGACCTTACCAGCTCAGGCCCACTATCCTGAGACAGCTACACTGCAGCCAAGCTGTAAAGTCACGTTGCAGTCTTTTTTGATTTATTATCAACCATTACATTAGACAGCAAGAATTTCTCAACTTCTCAATTTCCATTTGGCCTGCCTGTATCACACACACCACTGCCTCAAATGCTACTAAGTAGCTCATATTAAAAGAGATCTAGCTAATACTAGAAATATTAAATATTGCAGTTTTCAGATTAAAATAAACAGATGTTAATCAACTAACAGCCAAAGGTACTTTATATTAAATCATTTATACCATCACAACTGTAAATAATGACTGACTTGTGGAGATTTGGACCCTGACAATACCATAAGTCTTCTTAAACTATGAAATTTGTTACAGAAATCTTATCACCTTGATTGCTGACACAAAGATTCAAAAGCAACGACTTAAATACCTTTTTCCATAATCTCAAAATGTCCTTTTTCTTCAAGGAAAAAGTATCAGCATGTCTTGCTTGCTGAGTTATAATTTTAAGGGCTGTGATGGAGCAGAGTTCTTATTTCCCACATCCATATCCTTACACAAGAGTTACCTACTCATTACTACTATCATTCAGTCATGGTATCTACAATATTACTATTTGTCAGCATAAAAAACTAGCGTATTACATACCAAGATTCACATCAGGCAACATTTTATCAAGAAATTGAGTCTCTCCTCCATTAGGGGACAGGAAGTCAGCTAAAAGCTGGCTGTTACTTAATTCTGGATGTTGCAGAAGTTTCTTTGAGACAGAAGGAAAGAAAGAAGTACAAGTACTTTAAAACTAATCTTCAAAATCTGTTTCTCTATAGCCAAAAGATACTCAAAAAGCACTATATTACCATAGATACTGTCATTCACAAAAGATTTCTGTTTTCAGTCAGGTGAAACAAATTTTATTTGCCCACTTGAACCCTTTCTATAGCTCAAGTTACTTGGAAATAAAAAAAATAGCAGTTATTCTTTTATTAGCTTTGTATCAATAGTTTTAGAATATTCTTTACTCCAAAAGTTTGTTTGATACCTGCAGATACTCCTGAAACTCCTCTCTCTTAGATTTTAAGAACTCATAGTTCTTGGGGCCAATGATTCTCTTTGAGGGAAGCTGAGCATCAGGAAACGTGCCTAATAAAGATATCAAGGAGATGAAATCACTCTTGTAATGCAGCAAATATTGATTTCATTATTTTAAATTTCAGCTCAGTACTGAATGATAATCACAGCAGTGGGAAAGTGGCTTTCCAGATGATGGAGAACATACCGTGAAATTCTGTTAGCTTCGACTCAAGCACATAAAATTCAAGATACCGCCTGTAGACAGACCAGTGTTCAGGTTCATGCCCAACTGGGGGGGGGGAAAAATACAATGTTAAAAACAAACCAGGCTTTATGCCACTTGAAAGACAAATTAAGCAACTGCAAATGTATGCTGGATTATTGTAGGAAAAACCTCAATGATACTAGTCCCCGATAATGCAGTAACATTTAAAAAGTCATTTAAGGGTTAAATTAAGCCAAGTCATTTAAGGGTTAAATTAAAATTCATAGCTGGTAGACAGATATGGTACTAGCACAGAAATTATCATCTCATTTAGAGGATTCTCCAAAATCTAAAAAATGGAGTGCTGCATAATTTCAAAGTTTATTAGGGCTGACTATGTTAGATCTACTTTCAAACTTCTAACCAAATGATTTACAGAAATACTACTTGTTGAATACAGTCTTCTGCACCATCAGCTTGAATCCTGATCATTCTTCCTCCTGGAAGATATCACTAAATAACTCTTAAACAGTTCCTGCTTATTGTGGAAGTATTAGTTTGACTAACAAATCTATGCAGCCTCAGGATGATGCTGTTTTCCGCACTCAATATAGATGTACTGCTATCTAGATACTGATAAGCTACCTGCAAGCCAGCATGGTTCCCAATAAGCTAAAACATTTTCACTTCCTAAGAACTCTATTTTAAGGTTACATAAAAAGTTATTTACTGTTCATTATTCCATAGTTCACAGTGGCTGAAAGAAAAGTATGCCAAGTCTTTATTAATATGAATCATAGGATGAATATTTTTGGAAAGAGAAAAATCTCAAGCTTTGGCATGAAGTCTAAATGGAACTGATTTGTGCTGAGGAGTCAGTTCTAAACTCGCAAATAGTACATGAGATCATTTAGTCCTCAAACATGTTTCCTTCGAATTTTCAAGTTATTATTTCACAATTAGAAGAACATGTATGCAAAATACACTGCAACAGCCATCAGAATACAGCATACTAGAATATTTTGAGTTCATTTTTAAATGACATTTTATTTATCCACAACATTGCATACCTGCCCTTCTATCGTTTCTCTCTACATCAATGCAGAACACAGGAATTCTCTCCTTTCTGTCTTTTCTTTCCAAGGAGGGATCATCAAAAAAATCTACATATGGGATGCTAATTTTCCATGCGGCAAGGTTGCGAGGTGTATTTGGGGTACTAACAGCCTCCTCAGGAGAATCATCTTCCATCACCATAACGCCTTCTTCAATCTGTAAAGATTCACACATCAAGATCTACAGTTCTATTTTAATTGGTTCAGTCTACCTTTGCAAAACTTATATATGATAATGAAATACAAATCAAGTCTTTAAGTATGTGTCACTAAGTAATAAAGGAATAAAAAGACCATTTAATTAATGGAGTTTCCATGTAGAGGAACTTCTATTTTTAGATCCAGTGCAAATTTGAAGTTAGCAACTTTTAGTGAGATCTGAAAGTTTTTATAGCACTATCAACTTCCGTATCTGATACTTCAGGGAAAAAACAAAAGGGTGAGAAGGAATAGAAGTACTAAAGGAGACAGCTGGCAGAATGCGTCTGACACAGACTGAATGCTACAGGAAACAGCTTGGATCCAGCAGATTTAGATGCACTGCATTTTCCAGCATACTAGGACCCAAATTGAAGACTTGAGTCTACTAAGTCAGGCCAAGAAGCTATCTAAACACAAGAGACAGAACCCAACAGTGCACCAAGATAGCAGGTCTCCCACTCCCACAGCCGAGTGCAACAGAGGACATGTTGTGGACATGTGAATCTGACTTGCTCTGCAAGGTGCAACACAACCATGATTGAGGCTGATTTATTCCCACAGCCCAGAGCTATTTTAAGCAAAGCCATCGTAAGCATTACTACATTACCCATCAGCTCCAGTTTCAGCAGCACACTCCCAGAAACAGACACACCAGGGAGCAGCATGGACCTAATGCTGGCTGCACGTAGGGCAGCTCCAGTGCATGGAGTTCATAAACTCAGACTACGCCATGAAACACAATGCAGATTTTTCCACATGCAAGCAGACCTTAGAAGCGGCGCCATGTGAATGCTGAAGAAATCCTTTCAAACTTGAACTGCAGCCCCAGCACCACACCAACATTCACTTTATGCTCCCAACACTGCTCATCACAGACAGGCTGAGCTCCCCACAGGTAATGAATCAGCAAGTATCACACAGCACACCGAATTCTCAGGTCCCCGGCAATGACAAAAGAAGTGCCACAAATCTTTTAGGACCATAAACAACAGAAATATTATCTTAAATATCTAAAGTGAAAAATCCAAGCTTCAACGGCTACTCTTGGAAAGCTATTTATTTCTGCAAACAATGCTTAACCCGATTTCATCTTCACCACACAGAAAAAAAGAATAATAAGAAACTGACCCAAAGTAATGAAAATTATTTTTGCAAATGAGAAGACGGCATCTGTGAGAAGGAAGAGTAAGGCCAGCCTTAGACTTAAATAGGACTCAAAGTGGAATGCAGAATTTGTGGGGAGATTACCCCTCACTAAAGATGTGCTGGAGAAAAGAGTTCTGGTATTTTCACAAGCGTAGGCAAGCAGGTGAAAAAAGAATAGTCCTATTTCCATGAAAAAAACTGAAATTGTTTGAATCTAATTTAGTCTGCTGCCACACTGCAAGGGCTTCTAAACCACTGCAACCCTGCAGGGAGGCAGGCACTGCCTGGCAAGGAGCAATGCCCAAGCCCATCGTCCTGCTTCCAGCCTGCACCCACTGCAGTGGTCGTCAGCACCCCGCTCTTCCCACCACAACATACAGAACTATTAATTACGTCGAGACAGGTTAGAGTTAAATGACAATTCAGAAGTACATTCTTTTAGTAAGTCTCACATAGAGACTTGAGAGTACTGCCCCTTGTTACAATAGGAGATTTTAACATAGGAATTTACAACGTGAAACCACAGCAAACTGGAAAGCATGAATCCCACTTTCAAGTTCTTCTCCCTTAGCTTCATACTTTAAAGCCAAATTCCCCTCAAAGGCCAAACCTAGGTGGTTTAACAAGTTTTGCCTGTATTGGGATAATCTAATTAACAGATTAAGGCAATACAGTATCCCTGAAATAATTTTGACTGTGTCTGTGCTACAATACTCACATTATCATGACTCAACTGCAGCTGAAACATAAATGGTTCAACACACACGAGCAATCTTTGTTTAGTTTTGTTTTGCCTTTGCATAGTACTGAAATGACCCTCAAACGCCTTACAGTGTGGACCACTGTCTTCCAAAACAGACGTCTGTAGATCCACTGACTGAATCTCTTCAAAACACCTTTTTGCTTCCCCTTACCCGGTTTATTCAATGAAAAGAGAAACCGTGACAGGCAAAGAACAGTATCAGTCGCCGCTGCTCAGCTAAGGTGGTTCACAATTTGAGAGCTAAATCACAGGCTGTGCTGTGGGGTTATTAACAAAAATAACCCCAGCCTGGAATGAACAATTAGGGTTAACAAACTGCAAGACAAACTTGGACAGAAGAACGGAATTAATAGGACAGATGGTCTCTGAACCACAACAACTGGGTTGTCAGGTAGCTTTACATCTACGTAGTCTTCTGTATGAAGTCTTACCCTCATTTTCCCCCTTCCCCAGGCTTTACGCGGTTGTCACCACTGGCTAGAAAGAGCAGAACAATGTTTCAGGATAGTAACTCCAAGTCAACAACAGCTGAGTTTCTGCAGACAGGGCAGCATGAACTGGGTGCAATTTGCACTCACTCCCGCACCCTGTGAGCCTGAGCTATGGGCTGCCAAAATTAACACTTCATAATCTGTCCTGACTAATTGTGTATATTTGCATTAGCACTAAATATATAGCCTCCGCTAGGCCCTCCTTGCAAAAATGCAAGATCATTCTAGAAAGACTCAGGCTTATTTGATTCTGTAGTTTTTGACTGAACTAAATGCATAGGCATGGACTGGATCAAAACCTCAACTCTTGCCTACATTTTCCGATTCCTTCTTTTTTTAATTTACCACTGCTTGCAGCTCTCGTCTCCTACCATTTATTTAGTTTCATGGCAGAGTTAGGACAAGGCTTAGAGCAGGTACGGGTCAGTCGTTTCCTGAACTGCTCACAAAGGGGCCATAACCTCTTCACTCGGCCCTTTGGAGGTTGTATGGGATCGTCAGCAAAGTTTCACACGCTCATAACCTCTTTTCACCAGATCTCTCACCTGACTTCTAGGTAATAATCCTATATAAATTTGCAGGCTTTTCCACTATGACAACCACAGCACCTACATTAACTGTAAGCCAGGAAGCATTAATTTCTGGGGTTTTTAATTCTCTTTCTGAACAGATCACCAGCCTGTAATAGTTACAGGTTGCCTCAGTCTCTTTCCATTTGTTTTATCCAACAAAGCCACAAATTCAAGTCTACAGGTCTTCTGGATGCCTTGAGAATAATACCTGTGCTTTAATATGCAGAGTATCTTGTGCTGTATTTAAAATTTGGCTGACAAAGATTGAGTGTGGTTTCATGGAATTACTATTATCATGTTAGCAGCTTACAAAGCTGCTGCCCAGAGCCACAGAAAGCTGCTAACACGTATTTCTAACCCTACATGATTTCCTTAGACTAAATAGATGTTTCCTATAGGCTTTAACAGCAACCAACATGACTTTTGTAAAAAAAAAAAAAAAAAAAAAACACAAAAAAAACACAAAGACATTGTTCAGTTTCTGTCCCAATGCACAGAACTCCATTCCACTGCCATTCTTTACATTTACCTTGAATCCACCAAGCTTACATTAACACCAATTACTTATATACCTAATCAGGATCTGAGTAGAAGGAAATAACCCCCATATCCTTGGTACATAAGCTAATCAAAAAGTTGCTAAGTTGTATACTGCACTACCACCGTCTTAACAATTATACTGTCATTTCCCTGATCACATTTTTCTTGTCCCAGAGAGCTCTTCCTCTGACCCTGTGATACCTGCTAGGAAACTATACCTCAGCACTTATTGTGACATTATTAGTGTTGAATTCAGTATATTCAGTATTCACTCATGAAGTGAAGTCATGGCGCTGTCCAGCTGTTCAGATGCACAGTAACCTTAGAACAGTTTAGTGTTTTCTTTTCCCATTTCTTCTTCCCATCCACACATACCATGTGAAGGGACTTAGGTATTTTCCAAATTTTGTCTAAGGTGATTTTAGTAAAAATGTAGTATCCTCCCTTTATTTAATGAAAGGATTTGAGACTATGCTGCACTTAAAACTTTCCATTCTTGCCTAAGCTAAAATCATTCTGCCCAGTCAAAAACCTTCCTTAATAAGGATTAGGCACTCTATTGTCTGTCTCCCTCGCTGAATTCAGGAACTTCTCACAAATAACTTCTTGTGCTCTGGCACAAAAACATATTCCTTCTTTGAGCTCCACTGCTTCAATTATACTTCTACTAATTCCTCTCCTACAGGGGAATTATACTTCCACGATCTTTGGCTAGCAGAATTTACAGCAGCAATGCTGCAAAATTAACCCATTTTCATTAGAATCTCATCTCAAAAAGAGAACTGTCCAAGACATTAATTGCAACAGTTCTGTCCCCTTAAAGGCATGATACATATGAAGATTTTAGCCTGTAGAGAGAATAGCTTTTTTTTTAACTCCTCCCTCTTCTGAAAGCAATTCTGAACAAGGTGAATAATATAAACTCATGCTTACACTTTCATCTTTAGGCTGTGGAAAATGAGCTAGCAGTTTATCAAGGTGATAAATGCTTAAATGTGTTGTTTGTTAGGAACAAGTACAAAAGGTTGAATTGGCAGACACACTATAAAAAATCCATGACTACCAATAGCTTCTGACCAATCCCCTCCTCTTCCCTTTTTAAAATTTTTCATTTGTCCCCCAACTGTGCTTCAGATACCAACATCCCACGCAGTAATTCTACCATTAGCTCTATTCATTGCTGTTTAGCATGAAAGAAAAACATTAGTTCAGTGAGACACCCAACACAAATGAGAAAGTAGTATTGGCTCATCATCTTTAGAGAAAATGCTGCATCACAGACTAACCTCACAGCAAGTTCTCCACTCCTTCTCTATGGTTTTAAGGTCTTGTGGCAATCTTCAGATGAAAAGCCATGCATGCATACCTTATTATCCAGAATTATAAAATATCATGGTAAGTTTTTAGAGAAAAATTCATTGCTTACAATAATGTCTGACACCGCTATTTTTAGTATTTCTCTGTACTAAAGCAGTAAGCTGCAAGGCACACTAACTGGAGTGTGGCCTTGCCTTGTGAATGAATACAGGGAAAACAAGGCAAGTTAATGAGAAGCCAGCACATGGAAACACAGCAGTGAAGTAAGACAGAGGTAAAGGCAGAAACTTAACATTTTCAAATGAGGAAAGAAAAAAAAACCCAACAACAACAAAGACTTAGACAAATTTAAAGCTTTTACTCACAAAGTCATCTTCTCCTTCATTTAAGTTATAATTAGGCAACATAGCTCCTTCCATTGCAGAACTCTTGAATACACCTTTTATTTTGTTGCCTATTCTGCTGATTCCAAATGATTCCCCTCTCTTCTGTGTGGTCCTAGGATTAGAGAAGCCAGAGTTCACAAAACAAGGGACATTACTACACAGCAGCTCAGTAGGCCATTGCACGTCATTTACAGAAAAGAAAGACAACTTCATAAACAAGTAGCCAATCTATTTACAATTCCACTTAAATTGAAATTCATTTATGGCAAATTTGTTCTCTGATCAAATCAGCAAAGCTTCTTAATTACACTTTTAAGAGATATGGGATTCCCATACGTTTAACCATGAGCAAACATGAACACTTAACAATAGTATCCCAGAAATGCAAGACAGAACAAACAATTAACTATGCAAAACAATTTTGTTTTGACAGCAGAAACTGTCATATGCTACAGGCACGCACACCAAGAAGGTCACTAACTCTGTCCTTTTCCAAGTACTTGTATTTAAATATTTATCCACTCTTGCCAAGTACTGTAAATGGTGTAGTTAGATGCACTTTTTTACATAAACATCCCAGAATTTTACAAGCACATATGATTCAAGATAGATCTCGACTTTTAAGCATTAGGGACAGACAAAAAGAATGTGAAAGGAGCAAGACTAAGCATGAGAGAAAGCAGATACAACTGAAGAATCTTGGCTTGAAGAGCCAGTCTGACTGAAAGATGAAGACTTTTTAAAGTCTTGCCACTTAGGACAAAGCATCCAGAAAGCAACAAGTTATAGAAAAAGAAAGATAATTGGGCAGGAAGTGTACTCCTTACTGAGAGAACAAATTTCTTATGCCCTTACACAAGACTTGACACTGAAGATTATTTCTTATGTAGAAATGCTAGTAATTCTGCAAAGAAGAACATTTTTGTTGAATATGGAATCAGCCTAAGGTTACTTATGTTGATTCAATACAGTTGATAGGTAAGTTAAAAATCAATACCGTGAACTGCAGAATCAAAAACTCAAAAGAACTTTATAGATTACTGAGATTAAAAGCACAATTAGTACTTTAGAGGACCAAAAAATATCCCAAGTGTTTCTTTTTCCTTTAAAACAAAAAAATAGTACCAACAGAACAGCAGAGACCAGCAGGTAAAGCATCTTCATCGCCCATAAAACCATGCTGACAGCATCAGCTGTTGACTCAAAACATGCATGTGCATTTTACTAATGGCCTTCCTGTTTATAATTTTACCCAGACTGTGTACAACACTAAAATTCTGTAAACAATCCACTATTTTTCCAAATATTTTGCTTTTTCTATCTCATATTATTATCAGCTCCAAAGCAGACAGGCACCATCTATCTTATTTATCTCTGCTAAACAAAGATAAGGTCGCTCGGCTGTTTGTACTCTAAATCCATGTTTGAACAATTTTACTCCATTTTAAAACAATTTCTTCTATGTGTTACTGTGCTGAACTGAACTTGGGGACCTACCTGATTCTTGTTCAAGAGCTTAAACACTGGGCTAGCAAAATACAAACCTTACTCAAACAAAAATTGACAGCTTTTCTAAAAGGTTAACACTTCAGACCTCTGGCTTGACTCTTGAAGAAGTTTTCATCCTTCCCGTGAAAACTTCTGCAGTTCTTAAGATTTTGAGCAAAAACATTAATTTGCACAAGCTCAAAGATTTGATAAGAGTACTCCAGGCTCAGATCAGTTCTTTCCTGCTCTGATCCGCAGTACTGAGCTGTATGGGGCCAGGACTAAACCCAATAGCTAGGAACCACCCGTTCCTGCCCTAATGCCAGCCCAAGATCCCACCTAGTAAGTACAGAGCAATCACCAGACTGGAACAGGTATAAAGTAACAAACTAGGATGGGATTCTCTTCACAGGAAGAGACACAAATTCAGAACACAAACTGGTGAATAAGAGGGTACACAGACACATGGTGGACAACGCACAGAGAGAACATAGGACTGGTTTGGCAAAAATCCTTGAGCAAGCACGCAGAGCACAAACCAAATTAGATGAGCGTGGGGAAAAAAAAAATCTGTGGATGTTAGCAGAGATGGACAGACAACAGGATGATCAAAATTTTGAAGAAGCTGAGCAAGGACAAAAAATACAAAGAAACAGTTATCAAAATGAAAATCTAATATAGATCAATGAACTGGACTTACATCTCAAGTACTTCTTATTGCTCAACACTCTAGCAAGTTATATATAACTCAATACACTGAACTGGCACATAAAAGATAAAAAGTGTCCCTATACCTTGATAATGTTCCCTCAAGACTCAAGAATGTATGAGTAATATATGAAATACTGATGCTCTGACAAATTTTAAGGAAAAGCCCATAACAAAAATATTGTTTTCTGAGTTTGGATAGCATGTATTTGAAGAGGCATGAATAACGAGAAAACAAACCACTGAACAGCGATTAAGGCATTAATGGGTGATCACAGACTACCTAGAGCAAATTTTAAAAAATAACATAAGTTTTAATCAAACCTATAACAGTCACAAGAAAAGCTACAGAGAACCAATTTAGGGAATTGCTGGTTCTGAGTGCTTGATAATATTCAAAAAATGGTTATATTTGCATGCAATGTTAGGCAACGGTCATCTGGACACAGCTGTGCAAGATAAAACAAGCAGTTAAGTGGATAAAACCTCAAACAGGATCTGGAAATGTGACATGGAGTAAAGGAAATTTTGGAGCAGCTAGCAGTCACAGGCCAACAAAAAAAAAGCTGCAAGTTATGCAAATATATTTCAAAGCTAATAACAACAGACAAATCATTAACAGCAAACAATATTAATATATTGCAACCTTGTGAAATTAGTAATTAAGCAATTTCTAAACACTCGTGAAGAGGACATGGAGAGTAAAGCTTATTGTGCGGAAAAGTGCAGTTTAGTCCAGACAGGACATTCACATGTTTTTTACAAATAAAATGGACAGTTAATTGCTGTTATAAAGGCTGTATGATGCAGTCATGATAGATGCAGCATAACTAACACAGAACATTTATCGAGTGTTAGATAGACTTACCGGAAGTCATCCAAACTCAGGCTACTTCTGCAACAACAGGCACACAAATTACCTCAGAGCCCAGGAGAAAGTAATGTTAAAAGAAAAAACAAACAAAAAACAAAAAACCCCACCAAAGAACAAAACAACCCAAATTTGACAGACCTATCCCAACAAAACTGAATAGGCTTTGACTATCACTACAGATTAATAAAATATGTGGTACAATTAGGAGCTCCTGACCTAAAATTCTAAGAAAGTGAAATGCGAATGGTACCTGCACATTTCATCACCTCAATCTTGACCTTTGAATTTAAAACCTCAGTTATTGAAACTTTCAGGTCTTCACTGACATTCAGCACAAGCAGCTACCAATTTATAGAGAGCAACTTTCATTCTTGAAGTTACCTGTAGTGCCAAACAGGCAGCTAACTTTTCCTATAACCTATGTTCAGAAGTCACGTAGGAATATAATTCATTTAGCCAGTACAAAGAAAAGGCTGTGGACTTATTTTACGTAGTAACACCACTCCCACTGCCCTGTGTTAGATATAGTAAAAACCACTATTAAAATATTTCTTTTTTATTATTATTTCACAGGTTTTAAGAACTGTCATGTATATTTAACATTCTACATAACCTGGTACATGAAACCAATACCTCAGCCATCAACTCAGTAATTCCAACAAAGATCCTTAAATGGATTAACCATAAACATAGTCATCCCACACAATTTTAATTCACTGGAGCTACTGAATTCTGGACAAAAATATTAAAATATTCAAATTTTACATTTTGTTTTACAAGAGGAACTGATTCTAAGGCATCTTGCACTGTCTTTAGTCATGTTAACCATGAAACTGAAAACATAACCTGTCAAGTTGGAACTAATGGTGACAAAGAATTACACTGCACACAGCTGTTTACAGACTAAATTCTGTGCGTTTTACTCCTAACCACTCCCCAAAATTGTTAATATCTTTTCTACTTGGTTCTTTACTTGAATAATGTTTTAATTTTATTGCTATCCCAATGATGAGAAATCCAGATACATCTATTTCTATATGTGGTCATGGTGTGTAGAAAATCAAGGCAGATAAACAGCTATGCATAAATATGTGAATTTATATCACATAACGGCTTTTCTGTTTTTGTTAGACTGCCAACACAGAATACCCTTAAGTAATGTAGTAATGTATTACATATACATAAATATCAGAGGAAGAGGGAATACTTGTCCTCTCTTCCACACACCCAAAATTAAGTCACCAGAATTGGAACTTAAAACATCAGTTTTCGTTGGCCACACACATTAAACATTAGGTGGAAAATATCAGTTACAGAGTTAAACTGTTGACAACCACAGCTAGTTATCAAGTTACCAGAATAGCGTCAATGTGACTTCTTTACACTCCAGAAATACTTGGGATTTCTCATCTATTGCCTTAGCAGTTTTCATAGCACCTTATTTGTCCTATCTGTACACAAAAAGTTATGATTATTTTGTACAGTTCAAAGAAGTCATTCAAACCAGAAATTACACACTGATAGTCACTTTTTCCTACTTTCCCACTTGTATTTTCTAGAAACTGCTCTATAATTTTCTTGTCTTACAGTAACTGAAATCTTTCAACACATTACCCACATGTACATTCCACTGGAGTTTCAGATCTACTACCTGATCTTTTTAACCAGCGGTATCTATGCAATACACACGCAGTACCCCTAGCAAAGCATCAAAGATATGGAAAACAAAACTCATCTCTTTGCATATAATTACTCTCAACTGGAACTAATGCTAGAATAGGGAAGAGAAGGCTGGGTAAGGTATGTGCATATGGATAACATCTGGAATAATTCCATGAGTAACCTTTTTTCCCCCCCATGGCAGTGACTGTCTGTACCAGATTCTGCAGAGGGAAACTCCAAAGCAACAAGGCAAACTACTTTCAGATAGGATCTCAGATAGGACCTCTGTTTCACGGAAATAATCACTAAGGCACCACTTCAGGAACATACGGTATAGACGCATAGAATTGTTTTGGTTGGAAAAGACATTTAAGATCTTCTAGTCCAACCGTCAACCATGCCTACTCAACCATGACCTGAAGTGCCTTGTCTACGTGTTTTTTGAATACCTCCAGGGGTGGTGACTCCACCACTTCTCTGGGCAGCCTGTTCCAATGCTTGACAGCCCTTTTGGTGAAGAATTTTTTTCCTAATATCCAGTCTAAACCTCCCCTGGTGCAACTTGAGACCATGTCCTCTCATCCTATCACTTGTTATCTGGGAGAAGAGACCAGCACCCACCTCGCTACACCCTCCTTCCAGGTAGTTGTAGGGCGCGATAAGGTCTCCCCTCAGCCTCCTTTTCTCCCGACTAACCAGCCCCAGCTCCCTCAGCCGCTCCTCACAGGACTTGTGCTCCAGGCCCCTCACCAGCTCGGTCGCCCTTCTCTGGACACGCTCCAGCACCTCCATGTCTCTCCTGCAGTGAGGGGCCCAAAACCGAACGCAGGACTCGAGGGGCGGCCTCACCGGTGCCCCGTACAGGGGGACACCCACCTCCCTGCTCCTGCTGGCCACGCTATGTCTGACACAGGCCAGGATGCCGTTGGCCGCCTTGCCCACCTGGGCACGCTGCCGGCTCGTATCCAGCCGGCTGTCGACCAGCACCCCCAGGTCCTTTTCCAGCCACTCCTCCCCAAGCCTGCAGCGCCGCACGGGGTTGTTGTGACCCAAGTGCAGGACCCGGCCCTTGGCCTTGTTGAACCTCATACGCTTGGCCTCGGCCCATCGACCCAGCCTGTCCAGATCCCTCTGTAGAGCCTTCCTACCCTCGAGCAGATCAGCCCTCCCCCCAGCTTGGTGTAACCTGCAAACTTACTGAGGGGGCACTCGAACCCCTCATCCAGATCATTGATAAAGGTGTTAAACAGAACTGGCCCCAATATTGAATTTGTATCATAAACCAGCATATATACTCAGGGCATTCAAATTGTTCTATAATGTAAACCAGATACATTTTCAGTAATGCTATGGATGCTGTTTGAACTCCAGAGAAATATGTTGTAACAGTCCCCAGACAAGATTTGCTTATTTTGTAGCCAGAGATGTATTTCAAAAACTCCAGGTAGAGACTGCCTGTAATTTCACCCTTTCTGTTTTGGAAAGCAAAGCACCAAGGAGGTGACCTAAATGTTTTCATACTTTAACTAGATTTAAGAAGTGTATGACAGGATACTTTCAACCCTTGACATGAATAATTTTGGGAAAGATACCAGAAGGCAGACTTAAACATCTGGATGAAACCCCGTAGCCATCTTCGACAGAAGCTGGAGCGTGTTTTAAGGTTACCATTCCTAGTGGAGTATCACATAGGAAAAAAATGCAGTTTAGTCTAGCTGCCTTCCACACCTCTTTGCTAAGAAACAGAAGCTTGTCAGCACCAATCTGAGAAAGCACTACACCAAAGCTTGAGTCCTGGGTCTACAAGAACTATAAAGACTACATAATAGGTGTCATCAACAAAGATATATTAAAGAGAAGGATCACGTAGTTTTCAAAGAATGTTACCAGAGAAGAAAGGGATCTCACAATAATACACCTCACAGCAGGCTGCAAATCAAGAGGGCTGCTGCTAGGTGTATCTCTAATGAAAGCAGAAAAAGTGAAATAATTTGCTGTTACTCCTCTTGAAGAGTAATCTAAGATGATAAACACTAGCATTTCGTACAGTATTGTGGATCTTATTTCATACCAAGAAAGCAAGCCTATCCAAATTAAAGAGTGTCTCACTGAAGTTTTCCTTCTTTTGGCTACACCATAAGAGCAATTCAGTTGGGCTGATCTATGACCGAGCCATCCAGCATAAAATGAAAGACAAGAAATGATGAGACCTCAAGCTTACTCAAGCCAACCCCACAGCAGAAGATCACCCATCCGTACCACAGGAGATGCTCTTCTTCTCCACAGGCCCTAAGGAGCCTGAAGGTAGTCTGAAAGTATATAGCCAACACCCAGAAACAAGGCTTCTGATGCTACATTTATGCAACGAATGGGGAGAGCTGGGGGACAGAAAACATATTTGAGCTAGGAGAAATGGCAAATCCTCCTTGTCACAACAAGAAGAGATTCCCATTGCATAACCAGGTTGGTTAGACACAAGGTCCACTGTACCTATCCCTGCAAGACCTGAAATCCAAGACGACCTTCCACCAACCAAATGGTATTATCTATATACAGTCAATTACATCACACTTTATTTCCACGTTACCTTATTTTCACTGTACATTTATTTTTCCCTTCCCCCTTCTCAAATGTTGAAGTCTAAATCACTTTTTAAATTCTTTAATGTAAAACACTTCAAAGCAAAGAGACATCTCATATGACATTACTTGCTCCTTTAGCATCTAATTTGTCCATTTACAAAAAAAAAGTAGAGCTAAAAATTTAGTCACAATTAGTAGCAGGCAGTAGCAAAATTCCTATGGTTTAACATTTTGATGCTTTTAACTAAAAACCAAAGAAAAAGACTTAAAATTCTACCATACTTACCTGTTAAATTTTGAATTGCGTGTTGGTGACTCTGCTCCTCTTAAAAGGTGTCTGAAGTACTACAACAGACAAATAAGGTATCAAAGAAAACACTGGACTAACTGAGGTAAGGGCTACTATGCAACGACACTGCAGAATTCAGGAAACAAGAACAGAAGTAAAAGGCAAGATGACCATAATCTAGCAGTTAGAATATTCATCTGGAAAATGACAGACCAAAGTTGCAATACATGCTCCCAGGACTACTTACTTTCCTTTACATAGTCTTGGGATTAAAAAGCAAAAACCAAAATGGAAATAAAACTAAAATTAAGCATCAAAATCCATGTCTCCTCTGTGTTAAACAATCAAGCATTTGAAGCATTACAGCTATTACGGGCAAGATGACCATCAATACCCTTTCTGACAAATACACTTTATTAAGAATAATGCCAAGTAACATAAGTACCCATTCCCAGGACAAGTCAATATATTCTGCCTCAAACAAATGCGCAAAGCTTAACATGCAACCTGATTTACACACACAAACTCTAAAAGGGAAAAGGATTCAGACTCACCCCTGCATTTAAAGTGTTTCCTATTAGAAGGCTTTTGGCAACTGTCAACCCAGTGTGGGGATTTTTTTTTTTTTTTTTAAACTTGCATTCAGACAGCAATCATAGAACAATCTTAAATGCCTACTAAACTGCTTTGAATGACTGTCCTGAAAACAGACACCTGACTTTTAACTGCTGGAATGCATAACGCTGAAGGTACCTAACTACAACCTTTGTATCTTTGTTTAAGTACCATTATATTTTAAAAAGTAAATAAAGAGATTCTTAATAGTGCTCTATGTCTATCATGCAGACTATTTTTGTACCAAATTTACAATCATAAAAGAAGGGGTGGAGAGGATTTTGTAAAGCAGTAATATATACAAATTTTTACATCAAAAAAATGAAGGGTTTTTTTATTCTGCTGATGTGGTGCTGAACTAGAATAAATTCAATTTTCTTACTGAGATTGGTCCCAGTTCTGGCATGCTAACTAAAGTGGAAAATGAAGACATATTTTTCAGTTTCACATGCACATGAGTGTTGTAAATAGGGTATACTAAAAAAATAAAAATAAAAATAAATACAGTTTTGATTTAAGACTACTCTTCAAATCTTTCACACTTACCTCATCACTGTGACAGAACATAGGAGTAAAAACATTCTCAAGTAGAGATAGTACATGCTCATAAGCTTCAAAAAGACACCTCATAGTTTGAAGTTTCACAACATCCATATACGGACCTTCAGCAACTATAAAAAAAAAATTATAAATATAAATAGATCTCTATATATGGGCATATAAAATTTGATCTTTTCTGGTCTGAGTTTACAACTGCTTTGCAAGCTACTGTAAGTCTGACAAAAAATAGAAATAAACTGACAAAACAAGGCTTAAGTACAATATAGCAAGGGGGTACCAATTTTTAAAACTATGACAAAAGTAAAGATTGATCACATTTAGATGAGTAAGCCTTCACTTTATTACAGAATGCTGTTTAAATTCCAGTGTAAATTATTCCTTTCAAATTCAAACTTACTCCTTTGAATCTCTTCCACAATAAAAGGGTCAAATCTGATTTTGTCAATGCTTTCATCCAAACAATAAGTTTTGTAAATTTTCTGTACTTCCTCATGAAGAGACATCTTTTCAGTATCTGATAGTTCTGGTCGCAAAATTCGGTCATTGAATTCCTCTAAGACGTAAAGGAAAGAAAATGCATTTGTTGATCAACTTGGCAAACAAATAGCATCTTGAGCAACCTATAACATCAACTCATTTTCCAGAAAATATAGTAATTTGTAAAACTTTAAAATTAATAGAAACAGAAGACATCTCAAAAGCCCAGGTAATAAGGTAGCTACCTTCTTATTAACTATAATTCAGATTTGTTCATAAAATTTTACTAAAAATATACTGCAATCCAAACTAATTGTTCCTTATCACAGTAAGGATAAATCCATGAAGCTGTTCCTGGTAGAAAAGTGAATCCGAAGAATGATTTTTTTTCTTCCTAAATTACCACATTGTAAATTGTAGTTTTCTTTTAGTGTGATTTCCAGTTCATGCTAAACACACATAGAGCCCCAACAGCCCTTAATACCAGTTATCTGCCTATTCTACTGCTATTTCATTCCTAAGACCCAACCCATCATAATATTTTCAATGATGTCTTTAATATCAGACTAACTTAGGAATGAATGTCCCCTGAGAAAAACAAAAATTCTATTCAGGACAATTATGGTGCAATCCTAGTGATTTATTAGCCCACTGCGTTAATAGCATGACTACTGGCGAGAAAGAAGGGAAAATAAGGTAGCGTTTGATTCGTTTTTCAATAGACAAAACCAAACTTCTTCAGAGAAAGTCTACCAAGACCCTTCTGGGATTTTTTTTGTTCATTTTCCTCAGTAAGTGCTTCTTATTCAAGATATTTCTATCAAGTGAAGAACCGCCAAGAGTAGACAGTTTGGGACACCATAACTTGAGAGACCTAAATCTCGTTCTTTATTTTATCAGCCAATATACAGATTTGCCACCTATGAGAATGCAACAGAAGTTTAGAAGGAGGAAAATGCTGAGGTTTACCCAGAAAAAACGACTGATCGTGGGCCAGAGTTTGAGTAACCTTTCTGCTAGAGGAAGCAGTTCTAAAGAGCTCTAGAAAGGTCAGCTTAGAACGCCCTGCAGGTACCACCCGCACTAAAAAGGTAATTGCTTTGTTGGATTTTTGGTGAGGAGTTTTTCTGACAAAAAGCCAACATGTCTGGAAGGATTATGAGCACATAAGAAGCTGTATGCACAGAGATTATTTATATTTCCCTTATGTAGTGATTAACGATTTCTGCAGTATTTTATGAGATCAAGTCTGTTTAATTTAATTTCACATCTTCCTGATGTATGTATGGGCTTGGGATATGAAGACACACCCATTATTTCCTATGGAACATGGAAATACTTGTTCACTAAAACAAAAAAAAACCCATGACTTTGGTAAGCCAGTAATTAACTACTAGTTGACCAAAAAACTTGAAATAAACCACTCCAACTTACAGGAACTTCACAGAAAACCTTATCATTGGAAAGAAGAGGACTTTTCAAACAACACTTGTATAACAGTAAACCCAAATGCATGCTTTATAGCCAAGGTACACGTTTCTGAATAGAAGGTTTCAACACCTTTAATGTTCCTGTTAACATTTCTGTTCTTTACAGAAATCAGAATTTTAAAGCAAAAAGAACGTGAGATGTTTTTCATGACAAACAGCTCATTTCAGTTATACTTTAGTAACCACATATTAAAAAAAAGACAGCTGTACTTTCTATCAGTGGCCAGAACTTTTTTCTTAAAAGAATATTCTATTTTTAAATGTCCAACCTTTATCAATAAACAGAAGTACATTTAAGACCTACAGTCCACACTGACATTAATATTGCCAAGATTAGCATTCAAGAATCAGGACATATTAAAATAAGTGAACACAGATCCCGAAAGGTAATCTTTTGCTTAACAATGCTGCCTAGTTTTGAGACTTTGAATATTCACTTCAACGTGCAAACGCTTAAAGCTTCTAAAGATCATCAAATATACTTCAGCACATGTATGCAATCTTACCTACAGTCAGGCAGAACTGCAGCACATGGACTGCCCCTTCCTGTTTCAGGAAGTTCATAAACCGAAATAAAAGGTCTTGCTGATCTCTGATCTCCTTTAGCTCCAGTTTCAGGACCTTAGTAGGTTAAAAATGCAGTCAGCCAATTTTCAAACTTTCAGTGAGTACATAAATAAAGCAAAGAGTTGTAGAACAAAAACTGCAGGTAAAGTAAAACACTTATTCAAAACAGGAAAGGAAATAAATGTTGCCTTTGCTTACAGATGGTTTTTTATTTCTTGGCTCTGCAAATTTCTGAAGGAATGGAACCAGTGAAGAAGTAGGTTCAGTCGCTTTCTCAGGCTGCAGAAAAAAAAAAAATGACAAGAGACAACTGGGTATGAAAGCTTTCTTAATGGGTGAACAAATTACTGCTGTTTTAACTTTATCAGTACTCACTGGACTATCATCAATGAAGATCAGCAGCAAATGGTTGACAGTGTCCTGCAGGAAAACACAATATAAAATTAATATTAAAGAAACTCAAAAAATTAGATAAAAATCACTTCACTACTGTGTTATACCCAGGTTTAAACCTGTGAGTATATTAATACTTTAAAAAAATCAAAGCCTGGCAACATGTTTGAGAATTGACTTTCAGCAGTCTCTTCAAGTATTTGCAAGTCAGGGAATTTCTGAAGAGATCTGCACAGAAACATTCTTCACCCAGTGAAGGGAAGCTCTACAAAGTATTTTTAGTGTTGGTGCAGATCTAATGAACTAATACTTCCACAGCTACAGTACTTTCTGCTTGCAGCTAGATGATACCTTCATACGTATTGCAATTTTGCCTATTAAAATACATGCATAAATAAAATCAAAGATGGCGGTGTTCCATCTTTAGCAATAAATGCCCTCTTACTCGCGGAATTAAGGACAAAAGAGTTTATTTCAATACAGCTGCAAAAAAGGCTAGTTTACTTAGACTGCTATAGATACATACATCTAGAGTTCAAGAAATCGAGCCCTTGTTTAAATGTAGCTATAGCAATTTGAAGGTGCTTGTACTAGCACAGCACTCTCCCATTTAACAGGAATTGTAGTCCCTCATTAAAAATACATTCTTAAGAGATCATGCCAATACTTTATTTTAGACAGTTCAATCAGTTAAGCACTCAAACCAGTTAGAAAGAACAAACAAAAACATTAGCCACAAGATTTTTTTTTTCTTTTATCCCATCAAAATGCACAGCAAGTAAGTCATTATGCATGATTTGCTTTACCACAACATACTTAGTAGGAAAACAGTAATACTGAATAAATTAAGATTATTCCTGTGCTCCAGAGTCTTACAGGATCAGCTAAGAAATCCATGGAGGGAAGGAAAACAGAACCAGGCAGAATCTCTCTTATCAGAAGAGCCAGGGATCTGAAAAGCGAAAAAAAAAAAAAAAAAAAAAAAAAAAAAAAAAAAAAAGAAAGAAAGAAAGAAAAGCAAAAAAATATCAGAATCAGTACTAGATTACATAATTTTCTAAGCAAAATTTCCAATGCCATTATATTTTACTGGGAAATATTTTAGTATTTAATAATACCTTAAGCATGCTACTTTTAAGACTAGTCAAAGAACTCATAATCAAAGAGAAAAGAAAGAACGATGAGGATGACGACTTTGGAGTTCATTCTTTCACTCACCAAAATTACTGTACTACATAGTATGCAGATACTTTAAAGAATACAATTATAAGTAATTTCTATACCTGCACTCTGTTGACTTTGGGGGCAAAATATAAGGAAAAAGAAGTTCAGTAAGTTTTCTTAAGTAGTGAAGTTCATCTCTTCGGCTTCTCAAAGCAACATGGAGTTCTGGTCCATATTCTTCTAAAGCAGCTTGCTGTAAAAATTCTGCATTTTTTACTGCAAGTAAAAAACAGTATTACGAGTTGTTTCAGCTTTTTCTTATTGTGAAATAAGAGGCGATTGCGTTTCATTTGAGCTAAAAAGTTAATACTTTTAGTACATACACAACTGCCAAAGGCATACAATGTAGAAACTTTACCAAAGAACCTTGGCTTAGACTTCGAAGCCTGGCTATGTAAAAATAAAACCCCACACTGAAATAAAAATTCCTTCACCAAACAATTGCAGTTTGCATGGTTTCCAGAATGTTTTCTCATTTATAGTTATTGAAGAACTCAACATTTTGATTCTTCCAAAAAACTGCACTGCCCAAAGTCTGCCTCTACTTGCTCTTTTCCTGACCTCCTTCACGGCCTCCTATTTATTGGACTTCTACCTGTTGACTTGCCTACAACAAAATTTTAAATCAACTTTTATTCAATCCTGTTATGTCTGTTTCCCACTTAGAACATTTAGAAACAAACATGAAGGAACACGAATTTTAAACACAGCGTAAACCAAATCCAAGACCAGCATGCGGTTCTGCAAGAGCGCTGCCTCTTACTGTAGCTGTATGGAGCTGAAAGAATAATTGCTTTATCAGATTAAAAACTATACATATTAATAAGAAGCAAGAATGTTATATTCCCTCCTATCACTTCAAAGGCAAGACCTGAGCTGTAATAAATCAAACCTAGCTGCACTAGCAATCTGGCACAGCCTCATGCCAAGAACCACACCACGCACAGGTCAGGTACCTAACACATACCTGTTATCTAGAAAGTTAAAGCTTGTTTCCAGCACATTGAATTTAGTACAGAAGCCTGCTAGCTCGTCCTTCCCAGCCAAGAACCACGAGTGGTATCAGCTAGGATGGGGGATACAGGAATGCATGTTGCCTGATAAATTGCCTAGCTGGTGTCACTAAAAGCAGAGAGGAGGAATGCGCTCTCTGGCAAGGACAGGTAATGAACGAATCGTGGAGGTGTCTGTGCAAATGGTGAGGAATTACTAAGAGACGTAAGGGTGAGAAGAGTAGGGAAAAAGGAAATGCCTCCTAAAGCAATCATTGGAAAAAGGATATAGAAAATAAACAAACAGAAAAGGCTAGGCTCAACTAGCAACCAAAGCAAGGCCCGAAAGCTGCCTCTGAACCATGTATTACAGGTGGCTGGTTTAGCAACATTTACTAGGAAGCGCTACTAAAAGTCATTTTCAGCTGCTACTTCATGTATCTGCCCTCAGGGAACAAGTCTTTTACTTTAAAACACTGAAGAAAACAGCTATATTTTCAATGCCATACATTTAAAATCCAGTTCTTTTTTGCTAAAGAAAACTGTTTCCAACTCCTTAGTAGAAATCAAAGGACACAGGAAATTTGGCATAAAGAGCACTGCAAGATAATCTAGTATCTTGAAATTGTTTTTGTGCCATGAAAAACATCTAACGTGATCACACTATGCCTCATTATTCATGATATTCATATCCACTACTCACAGGACCAATGGCATGTATTTATGAATATGAAGCAGATGTTTTGAGGGAAGGGAGGAAAGTTCATGACTCCAGTGAAAGTAAACATCTATGCTTAAAAGCTGAATGAAACCATATTTAGTAGATACAGCATTGTGGAACACAGCCAGTGAAAAAAATAAAGATAACTATTTTCCAACACCACGTGTTCTATTTTCCAAATATTCCTCCAATATGCAGTTTTAATATAATTTTTACATTAGGCTCATGAAGATATTTTTATTTGGATAATAATTAAATACGCTACTGCTCGAAGTCCCTCCATGGCTTATAAACATAAACCTAACTTTTCAACATATTGACCTCCACTAACTGCTCACATTAGTGTGCAATGTGAAATCATTCTAGCTATAAGAGTTACAGTTACAGTACAGTGCATGGACATGCAAATCCTTTCATTTATAACTGCTCATCTGGAATACAGAGGAAAAACTTCAAGAAGCATTGCTAAATGATCCTGATTGCTCTGAATAGACAAAAACAACGTTCCTGTTTACCATACAAAGAAATTTAGTATTTTAACATGGGGAAATGAAAATCAAAACTAAGAGATTATTTGTAATGTAATTTTTCCCCTATTTGTCTTTGCAACCTCCAGACGAAAAATGGAAAAGGATCGCTTTTTTTTTAAAAAAGAAAAGGCAGTGAGGATGAAACTATTTAGCAAATATACTAACAAAGTAAAAAAAATAAAAATAAACAAAATAGAAATATTTATACTTGCCCCTTGAAACTGACAACATATCAAGTCTTTACATTACCTTTCTGCCTGGCCTTGGCTATCACTTCGATGTGTTTCATTGCTGCCTTAAGCATTTTCTTTGTTACAACAGTTGGAATATCCACCTAAAGAACAGTTTTAAAATGAAAACAGAATTGTTCTAGGTTTTTTTCC
Source organism: Astur gentilis (assembly GCF_929443795.1). Taxonomy (NCBI): domain Eukaryota; kingdom Metazoa; phylum Chordata; class Aves; order Accipitriformes; family Accipitridae; genus Astur; species Astur gentilis. The sequence goes on from NC_064894.1 coordinate 11,064,025, forward strand.
CCAAATTTATTACAGACAACTATCAAACATAGTAATTTGCTTATACGTCCCCATTCTAACCATAAAATGAACCCTTAAAAAACAAACCATGAATTCTCCAGATGAACTGACAGTATGCTCATTCTTCTGGGTAAAGCATATAACATTATGTAGAAATAAATGCCATAAGCAATACTGTTAACACATTTATTGGCAACCTGTTCCCGTTATGATTCTTCCATTGCAATAATTATAGTAATGTAGCTTGATTTCCAAGTCATAGTATATGAAGCCTAGTTTTACATGAAGCTTTGACCATCAACAAAAGCAAGTTAACTATGCTCTGCTTCTAAGTACTTGTGTACCTTAACCCTCAGCAATCATGCCCACAAGGACTAAAAGCAAAGCGAAACCCTCCTCTCTATATATATATGCAGAAAAAATGTCACAGCTCAGGTGATGGCAGAACCAAAAGAAAGTTTGAGTTACCGAGTCAAGACGTTAGTGCCAACAACGATATCAGGTGATCATAAGACGAACAAAAAGCATGTATGATTTAATCAAGGATTACATTAGATTCCTGTGTTTATACTTTCCTTGATGGCTATGAATATGAAAGGAGAATTATAGAACAATTCAGGCACAAACGGACCTCTGGATGTCTTAGTCCAACCTCCTGCTCAACGCAGGCTCTGATTAGGGTGCTCAGGGCTGCATCCACCCCGGTGCTGAAAACTTCCTGAGATGAAGACAGTCACCTCCTCACAGGTCAAATACTCCAGGCCCAACCATCTTGGTGGCCCCCTGGTTGAACCTGCCCCACTCTATCAATGTCTCTTTTGTAATGGGAAGCCCAGAACTGGATGCAGTATTCTAGCTGCTGTCTAAAGAGCATCAAGTAAAGGCAGATAATCACTTTCCTTGATAGATTGGCTCTACTGTTGGCGCACTTTGCCGCCAGTACACACTGCTGGCTCATATTCAGCTTACTGCCTTCCATGGGGCCAGGCCCTTTGCAGCAGAGCTTCTCTCCACAGCCAGTCAGTCCCCAGCCTGTGCGGTTTCAAGGCATTCTCCTTTATAAGCTGCAGTAGTTTCCACAGAAATGTCTCTAGAAACTGATTTACACTTAGCATGCCCTTTATTTTAAGCAAGAGCAAAAGACTTCTCAGAGAAGCAGAAACATAGAGTTTCAAATGTTCAAAATTTAAGACTTCTGAACAAGTTTCTTTCCTAATGGAGTTTGTCCCTCCTCAATACTAAGTCAAATAAAGACCTTAAGTAATGAAACAGAGCATAAAAGTGCTTCTTGCCAGACAAAGAAAGAGACAGTGTAATTGCAAAGGCCACCAGAGCTGAGAGAAAAGCTGGTTTTTTCATTCATTTGTACAAGGAGAATAGCATGTATTCCTGCACCCTCCCCAGTAATATTTGAGGCGCACAGCTATGACCTGACCCAGCCAGCCCAGACAAGCTAGTCCAATTGACTAGAACTGCCTCAAAATAACTAACTGAATTAAGGTCAACTCCTATTTACAAGTAAGAAAGTAGGAGCTTCTGCTCATCAGTGGAAAACCCTGTCCTTTGGACTCACATTTCAACAGTAACTTCAATAAATCAAGAGTTTCCTATGCAATGTAGGGATAGGGGAGTGTTTACTCCTGCAGAGGTAAGTCAAAAAGCACAGCAAGCAAACTGTTATTGACAGTGGAGCAGACACTATCGACTTTTGACAGAAATTTCAACCAGATGCAGGGCTAGCTACACCACACCACACCAAGGGAAACCCTCCACTTTCCCTTGAAAACCCATAACCAACCCAGAAATGGCCACAACAAAGAAAATGCGGGACAGGGCACAGAGAGAGAGAGAGAAGTATTTCAGCATATATTTAAGAGCTGACTGGCCTGAAGTGCTCAAAAACCATGCCTCAAAAAATCCACCTAGGCAGCCTTAAACAGAAAACAAAGGAATTCTTTTCACTGAAGCAATTCGTAGTTTTAAGTCTTAATTCAAAAGCAGGAGATTCTTTGGCAAAAAAAGTATAAAAATATAACCTAAAAAAAGGAAAAAAACAGTCTGTTTTTTCTTACACATAGTAGTTCTTGAATTTAAAAATTTTATCTCTATTAGCTAGAACTATTGCTTTCAAGCATTTAATAATAAATCCAAATCAAATTACAGCTGTTTGGCAAACGTATAAGACTATTTTATTTCGCAATCAGTGATGAGTTGCTCCTCAAATGAGGTTATAAAGGGCACTTTACCAGAGCTGAAAGGCTATAAAGCATTCTGTCATAACTCTTTTCAGCAAAATACTGAAGCTTTAAGCTAGGACTCCTAAAATGACAAAAAGTTGGTATTATATTTGCAACTTGCACAACAACTCTGATTTCTACACACAACATTTTCAGTAGTATATGCATCACAGCTATTAATTGAAGCTGTTTGAATCTGTATGTGGGTGTGTGCACACAAAGAAACACTTGTTCAGCAGAAAAAAAAGTATGAGCTGAAAAATATAGCATAACATCAAACACCATACTCTCCTGCATGGCCGAGCATGCCAAGTTTCAATTTTGTTCCAAAACCCAAAGTTACTATGAGTATCATTTTGCTTGAGATATCTGTACCACTTCACACAAGGAGACAAAATAAATTGTACTATTCCGTAGGATGGATACAAATAAATCTAAACATTTGTAAAGAGAAATGCATTTCTGTGATGACCTTTATTTTGTAGTTCCCCTGACAGTGCTTAATACTTGTACATGTCTTGAGTTTTTGTTGCATGTACTGTCTACCCAGATACATGGAATTGAAGATACTACATTTACTTCATTACTGTCAAAGGCAGATATAGTAAATTAAGACTCTACTTAAAGATGCTATAGCTGATCTAACATGATCAATACCTTATTACATGATCAATAGAGGAGACATCATCATTTTCTGAATCAACAATGGATCTACAAACAATGCAACTGACACCTGCATGTATTACAACTCCAAATTAAATTTTAAGACCTTGCTCTAGATTTTCACTTTGAAAGATTTACTCCACTTTCACACCTCCATATAATGTCTGTGCTACACAGACATTTCCTAATCTTCCCCCATATTCATTTTAAAAAGCAACATGCTTGAGTTAAGAGTAAACAAGAAAGTCATCTGGATTTGATATATTACAAGGACAGAATGAGGCTGTTAATCAGTCATGACAGAGTACATGTACAACTTGTAGCTCAAGAAATATTGCTGTTACTAAGGAGGGGAAAAAAGAAACACATTTATGGTAGTTGCTCCAACAGAGGGGCCAGCACTGAATAAATCTGAAAACCGAGTTAGCAACTCTTCCTGCTTAGAACAGCCAGAAAGTTGGAAGCAGTTCCTGTAAAACAGGCTTGAAGCACTTTACCAGAGAAGATAGTATCTGTGCTAGTATGGTAAACACAGCAAATAAAATATTTTAGCCTTCAGAATGTTTCTTAAGAACTACATTAATGTAAGAATGATACCTGTTTTAGTTCTTAAATGACAGTCTATTCTTTATAGACAATGCAAGGACCTTGTCTGCATTTAAAAGTCAAGCAAGCAGAAGCTATGATACAGGTACACTGCTAATCATTTTCTTATAGTTCTTTTTCAGTAATTCTCAAAACTGTTTCCACTTGGATTAAGTCACTAAAAGACAACTAAAAAATCATCCCAAGGTTTTAATAATGTCTTGCACTAGTATAAAAAAAAATATAATCATTTGCAAAAATCATAGAATACTTTGGGTTGCAGGGGACCTTCAAAGATCACCTAGTCCAACTCCCTGCCACGGGCAGGGACATTTTTCATTAGATCAGGTTGCTCAAAGCCATGTCCAACCTGATGCTGAACACTTCGAATGATGAATCTTCAAAGATGGTTCATAACCAGGAATGGGAAAAGCTCCAGAAGGAGGGAACAGATAATGCAAAGAAGAAACTTAGATGGAAACCGCCTATACTCACTGTAAGACTTATTTTCGAATCACCATTTTAAAAAAAAATTTAAGAACTCGCTACAAATAAGTATCAGTTATTCCTGATGGAAAACCAACATTGATACCTTTAAGTCACCTTACCTTGTGAATTCTCCGAACTAATACAGATGCAAAAAACCGCAGCGTGCCTCTCAGTTCATCCACTGAGGATTCATCATCAGTAATATTTCTGCAGTGTTGTAAAGCACGTCATGTAAGAAAACAGAATAAAATACATTTATATTAATCCAACCACAATATATTTGGTACTACTAAAAGCTGGAATAAGACATTCAACAGTGAGACTTCAACTGGTATTAATTGAAATGAAAGCTACCAAGTATGTGCAGAGAGTAAGCAGTCTTCTTCTCAAGCAAAATACACACCATTCCCACTATGTTTGTGCACACAACAATGGCTTAAGAAATATGTCAGTAAATTGGAATTATGTACCAATTCCTGCTCTAATATACTATCAGCATGATTTTGAACAATTAAAATCTAACTTAGTTTCCAACATGTGAACGTTTCCTAGTTCAGTGGCATGAAGTAAAACTGAATTAATATCGGCAAAGCCTTTGGAACAAGAGTGCTGCAAGCACATACCCCAGTTAAGCTAGTCAAAATTGGATTTTCCATATTGCATACTACAAGACATTATATACTCCAAGATTTCAAACAGTTTTCTTCTGTTTTAGTACAAATCTGGCTTTGTTAACCTCTTTTGTTTAAGTTTTATTATAAAATTGGTAGTTTCTCATGCAGCTTTTAATGAAATAGGTACATCCCCTGTATTTCAGCTCAGGCTTTTCCAATAGAATACTTTCACTGGTATTTTTTCAACAAGTTCTAATACTTAGATGCCATTTAATACAAAAATATTCTCTCTTCTAAATATAAAATTGGGCCTATTTCTGGTCTAAATAGAGATCACCATTTCCTAGAAGAGAAAAGAAAGCACAGCACAGGAAACTGACAAATGACGGAACTTATTTTTTAAAAAGTTGAACTACTTTTGATGTAGCATGAAATGTGAAACCATCAATTACAAAGAAAACAAAACAAGAACCTCAACCTATTGCTACTTGGAACAGATTTTAAATTATTTAACGTGCTTTCTTCCTGGAAACAAAGAAATAAAGGAGAAATTAAACAGGTTCCCAAATCACTATGTCTAAATATCATCTAAACTTTTTATCTGGCTTGCCAGTTTCGACCTGCTGCAATAAAATATTTTCAGTGAAAAACCATGGTAAAAATACTTAGAGTTGATTCAGGAAGAAAAATACCTAACTCCGTGTCTTTTTTGGGAAACCAATGAAAATGGGAAACACATCAAGTCTTAGATGCAGAAACTGCAACTAAACTGAGTGGAAAAAGAGACCATGATAACAGCATTCCACAAAATGCAATAGAAAGAATAAAAAGTCTACCTGCACTTAAGCACATATGGACATTAGATTATGACTAAAGATATTGGTAGAACTGCATTATAATAGCTGAGTAATGATACAACAAAGAAAGTTACATTCTGCTTTAGCTAATGACCATACATAAAAATCATCACAGTTTGCAAGGATAAAGGAGTTTGCATACGTAGTAAATACAAATATTATTTGCATTAAAAAAAAAAAAAAATCAGTACAAGCAACAACAGCACAGTTGAAAAATAAAAATGTTATGCCTATAACATCATTTTACATTATTCAGCATCCCATTTTTTAAAGCAATGTTAGCCTGGGTTATATAGCATTCAAACGCATGTTGAAGATGAACTGCTGGGTACAGATACTGGTGACCTGACTGTCAAAGTATGCAACTAATTGCATGAAAAAGCACCTTAAAGAAAGCAGCCTGGCGTAAGGAATACAACCATCCTCTAACAGCTAATCATATGCAGATAAGAATACTGTAGGGGAAGGTTTGGTTTGTTTTAAGATCAGCAGCTGACATTCTGGAAGCAATATGGTTAGCAAATACCCACACTATCAAAAGCAGCCAAGGGATTAGCAAACAAATTGTATGACTGTATTACCAGTATTTGACAGACAACAAGATACATGAAGTCATTTGGACCAAGGGGTTATTAATTTATGGACACTTAGATAACCAGTATCTTGGCTAATTCTACTTGGACATGACTTTATGCCACGTACTTTCACAATGCGCCATAGGTTTGCGGAGACATTCTTTTAACCACCAGCATACTGAAGACGGGTAAAAAAAACCATCAAAACCACATAAAATCTCAAATCTCTAGTGACACAGTGGAAGGTCCAAATAACTTGCTTGGAAACATCTTAGAAATTGGCTGCATCTTCCCAGAATTTGAGGAAAAAGTCAAAAACACAACTGTCAGTGTAACGGAGAGATTTGCTAAAAGAAAAAGGCTCAGTCTGTTAATTGTAAACAGTTACTGAGTCCAATGAATGTCTCAAAAGAGATACACCCAACTGCTATTGCAGAAAAGCCTTACGGGATCTACTGATAAATGAAAACCATATACAAATACCAAAGTGATTTTTTTTCTCCGTGTGTCAATTACTCTTAGGAAATTTGGCCGACTCCTATCAAAAACATGTAGAAAATAAGTTGCAAGCTGATAAAACTGTAAAGCTATGGTTTGTAACTCAACAGAAATCCTGAATTTTGCTTGCATTACTTGCATTTAAAATAGAAGCAGCTCCACATGTGAAAACACTAGTTTTAGTCACTATCAAAGAAAAATGTTTTCACAGTAATGTATCCCAAAAATGTGGTAATTACTGGATTCTAATCTAATCTGAGAGAATTGGAGTTGCAGTAGCATCAATGACCAAGAAAACACAGTAAACAGAGTGACTCATTCAACCTTTAAACTCTCTTATTTAAAATGAGGCTCGTGTAAGCAAGATATTATATAGGTTTATTGTACAGCGCACACCATCAGCAATAGACTCGGAGCAGCGTTTCGTAGCTCTACGAAGTTGGATTACTTATAACTATGCTCTATTCTTCGAATATAGTTGCAAAAATTCTTAAAACACAAATATTTAAATATAACCAGTATAAATACTTTGAAAAATACCAAATAATAAAATGCACATAGGTATAACTACCTATTTCAATAGAGTTCACTGGATTTTAAGTACTAATCTTCACTCCCCTAAACCAATCCACGTTTAGGGATGTTTGCTTCTAAATTTTAACATGCTAATAAAATATTACAAATTCTTACACAGTTTATTAATGAAACAAACATAAAACACAGCTTTTCCCTGCTTATAGCACTTTATTTCCTGAGCAATAAATGTATGATTTTATCTTGCAACATACATTTCTGGTAAGTGTTACACTTCCCAGGCTTCTGAGTGAGATACGTCATGTTACCTCTCTAATGTCCAGTGTGCAAGGTGCTGCAAGACAGCCTCAGCTGGCAGGGCACAAAAAAAAATTAAAATAAAACAAAATACTATTAAATTAAAAAAAAAAAAAAAAAAAAAGATAGGTAGCTTCTGCACAAATTTCATTCACTTGAAGGGGGGGGCAGCTAGCATAAGGAATTATGCCCAGACTTTTCTGCAAGGGAGGGCAGCAAACTGTTTCACCAACCTAGTCTGGCAAGTCTGAATTGCCTGCTGGTGTTTACCCACACGGCTAAACAAGGACAGTCTGGATGCAAAGGCTTCTGATTTGGCTCTGGGAAGAATTATCCAGAGTCAGTGAGGTTTCTTAGCTCAGAAAAAACATTTCACGAATGCAAGAGTCCTTTCTCGAAGGTGAGCTGAACTATGCAAACAGTGCAGGTACACCTAAGTAGGAAAAGTCAGAACTAATATGCTCTACAGGACAGACCTCAAACGGCTGCACACAGGCACACAGTTCAGGCCTCCCTGCATGGCTGTTGCTAGAAATACTGGAAAGCACAGAAACACCTGAATGTCTAGAGGGAATGAGACCAGATCTGACATTATTACCGTTAAGCTGAAACCAGTAAGACTTCCAGGACCAAGTTGCTTCCTGCAGAGTTCCTCAGATATTTACTGCACTATAGCTCACTGAACTCCCCGTACTTCAGGTTCATGGAAAGCTTGTGAGGTCTGATCAGCATGGTGTGAATTTATGTAGCTAGTTCAAAAGCCGGAGGTGCAGCCATGTAAAACTAAAGACAGTGCAGAACATCCACACAGCTCACTAGCGGGCAAGATGTGGCAGAATTTAGGCTGACTGGCTCCATACCAAGTATATTTTCCACTGCACTTCTAATTACACATTATTACTATGACCACCAAATGACGTGTTCCAGAATTCCACTGTGTTGGGTGTCAGAGATGCAAGTAATATGTGGAATCCAAGTTTCCTTGTCAGTTCAAAACAAAGACATTGAAGACACCTTCCACCAGCCAAAAAATCCTACCTAATTTCAAATTATGATATACAGAAGATGGTTCCCTTATATTCGTCACTTTATCAAACAGCTCAATGGCACATGCTCTAGTTCTCTGTATTTGAAAGGTAAAAACCTTGAGTTTTCCAGCTTGACCGTTCACAATACGTGGTGCCACAGCTCCCTCTGCTGTTTGCATAAGCAGTTAGGTTTTATACTTAAGTGTATTCATCACACAAAGATAGATGCGAGACATGCAGGTACCACCCACAATTAAAAACCAATCAGGCAAAGAAGTCTGCCCAGAAAGTTTTAGATCCCAGAGAGACAGAAAACAAACAGTGTGGAGTAAAAGAAAAAAAAAGTATAAATTTCTTTTAGCATAAAACTGAACATTTCCATCCAATGAAAAAGTCAAATGCAGAACTGAGGCAAAATGTTGTTCTAACACATTAATGCCAGCATGATGAATTAAAACTATTTTTAGTATCTTCTTACAAAGTACTCTGAAGCACTAATTAATATATAAAGGTACAAGGAAAAAAAACAGAAAAAATAATTAGCCATAGTCTTTCCTTTATACACTATTTTAAAGTTATTTACATAGTACTACCCTATTCAACTTAGCATAACCACTCGCAGCCTTTAAACTCAGCAAATCACCAGACGTTCTGCAAGGTGGCCACAACATATATTCAAAATACCTTTTCTATATTAATTAAAAGTATAATTTTTGGGTTTAAAAACTATAAAGTGATTTATTTTTTTAAAAAGCAGTATGGAAGATCAGTATGCCTCTAATCTGGAAATAAATTTCTGGGGATTGTTGAGTTTTCACGTAGGTTTTAATGAAGCCAAATGTATTTCTAAGTAAGAGTTATTAGAAAATTAACATATAAAAATGAATAATCTAGAAGTGGTTTTAGGATGAAATACAAATTTCAGAACCACCTCTATCATACCTAAATTATTAAAAACTGTTCTACTCTGCTAAGTGACAATAAAACGATGAAACCGTAGCACTTAAAACTATGTTTTAACTAAAGGAATAGAAATGTTTATTTTCAGGTAACTATTTCTTAAACAGTTTGACAAATATTTATGATATTCAAAAATAGTAACTTTTAGGTAAAGCTCGTACCTGTACCATGGATAAATAAAGTTTTCCAGCACCAACTCAAGCACCTGTGCAGAACAAGAACAGCTGCATTACTAAATAAAGTTTACCATAAATCCCTGTTAGAAGAGTTAAACACACAAACACCTTCCAAAACTCATAGAACATAATTCATACATCATAGAACTTCAACATACAAATGTGTACCTTGCAATCCTATTGACAGATCAATCATTTTGCATAATACTCGGTACTTTGCGGAAATACCAACAAAGTGATGGTTTCATCAGATATCAATGTGAAACAGCTGCCACCAGTACTGTCGACAACATAAGCACAGCGCTGTGGCCACGGTTAGGCAAATGCTATGAAAAATGTAATCTTACCTCAAACAGCCCTGCCCTCATTTTTCAGATCAGTCCCCGTTCTTTTCCGATGTAGTGCAGAGTATCACACAAGCACAGTTACCCATCCTACACTTCACACATCTCTATCCTTTTTCATCCAAACCTCTACCTTTTCCAGCTCTCCCCCACCCTCAAAGTAGGACAGTCAATTCTGTATGCTCGCCACTTACAAAGAAAGGAAAAGAAGAATCCTAAAAAGCAATTCCTAGGAAAGCCATTCTGCTTTCTCCACATCCTGCACCACAGCTTTCAACAAAGCCCACCCTGTGGTCCAGCCACCTCCTGAAGTCACAACCAGAGCGCTTCCCAAAGTCCTTGTCCTACTTGTATCCTCATGGCCTTCTCCCTCCTGTTCCATAGCCCCTGTACATCCCACCTGCATATATCTCTGTTGGAGAATCTTTTCCACCCTTTCCATCAAACCTGTTCCTCACAGGTCAAGTCTGTGGTTGTCTTTTCCATACCAGAAAACCTAGGTTAATCAGGACGAACCAGTGCTGTTGCAGCCATGCCATAGGCACGCCCCGGTTCAGCTTGGCTTTCAATGTCACAGAAGGAATTGAGGCAGAGGAGGTGACAGACCCTGTGCAATCAGCGGGCTGCCACCACCATATACACAAGGCGTACTGCTAGCCGGACTGCAGCTTTGACATCTCTCCTTACACCTACACAGAAGTTTCAAGTTAATGCTACAGTCCTTGCACCATGATTAGCAAAAAGAAGACTTCCGAAGGGACAGGGAAACACCAGGCTGTGACAAGAAAAAAAAAAAAAAAAAATCATGAGGAAGGAGAAGGAAGGATGAAATTTTCTTGAGATTTATCCTCCTTCACTATAACCCCAAGACATACTCCGTACTGCCTTCTCCTGTTGCAACCTATCCCTTAATTTGAATCATTGCTTTAAAGATCAGTTTGTTCCCAGCAGCATCAATGCTGATTAGGGTAGGAAGACAGAATACATGTGTTGCTACGTGAGGCTGCTGTGCCATACTCTATAGAAGGAAAGGTTTTGCAAAAGAAGCCACGGTGTTCAAAGAAAAATGTAAAGTCTGAAAGCAAAGCTGAATGTAACAGCTGATATGCAAGTGTCACTTATGAGAATAAGTACTACTCTTCTTACAAGATTTGCTGCTGCACTCATTCATGCTGCATACACTGCAAGAATTCAAGACTTCCTGAATCTATACTATCTTTAGGGCACTACATGCCTCTGCTCCACTCATGATTATAAAAGCACACTGAGTAAAATGCACATGATGGCTTTTTTAACTCCTCTCAATTCTTCAGACTTGAGCAGCTGATGAATACTCTTTTCTGTTTTCACTACTAAGAGTATCACCTACTCAAATTTGATAAGATACTCTCTCTTTTGTAGTTGCTCCATTTCAGTGATTTTTGCCCCTTTGTTTTTAAGCATGAAGGAGAAATTTTGTTCCTTCACCATCTCTCTGAAGGGATGTTTTCCAGTATGGGGTAACTTTAGATGTCTGCGTTACGGACCATACAAAGTCATCAGTGTCTTTGCTCCTACCCCTATGTGCTACAGCAGTAATAGATCCTGAAGTTGTAATATGATCATGTGTTGATGAGGGATGGGTAAGCTAAATTTTGTGTCCCACCCCTCCCCAGATCTCGTACTTCCATTAAAAGTGGGTGGAAGGTTGGGACAACAGATGCTTTACTTCCCAGTCCAGAAGAGATCAAAAAATCCCACAGAAGCTTCTTTGGAAGTTTATCTTCAGACAACAGGAGGAAGATCACATCCAGTTCCAGTCTGCAAACACAGACCATTGGCCTTAAGAGCAATACATCAGACTACTCAAAACAATTTCCCTGATGCCTAGCACTGCCAGTATATAAACCACCAAGTTACTCCATAGAAATCTCAGTCTCACAGGTACTGCAGCATTATTTTTGTTCATGAAGAGTTTCTAACAAAATAAACCTCTTTCAGGGCTCAAACTGCAGACTCTTTCATAAAAGTGCTTCTCAAAACCAGAGGCTAGCAGAAAAACCCACAGTGTGCATATATCTATTAAAGGATCCCTTTTCTTTCTTCCTTTACTTTTGCTACGTGCATCCCAAGCAAGAGCACAAGACAGCAGATCATCTTCTGCTTGGAAAGGAAAGTGCGCTTGGACAGCCTTCAAGCACAACGCAGCGTACTCAAAGGGAGTACAATGCACTTCTCTTGAAAGAGCTTTCTTTATCCATGACTACTACTTTGAACTCAGTGCCTGCATCACTGCAATTTCAGTTCATCAGATCATAGAATCATAGAATGGTTTGGGTTGGAAGGCACCTTAAAGATCATCCAGTTCGAACCCCCTGCCACAGGCAGGGACACCTTCCACTAGACCAGGTTGCTCCAAGCCCCATCCAACCTGGCCTTGGACACTGCCGGGGATGGGACATCCACAGCCTCTCTGCGCAACCTGTTCCAGTGCCTCACCATCCTCACAGTAAAGAATTTCTTCCTAATATCTAATCTAAATCTACCATCTTTCAGTTTAAAACTAATACCCCTCATCCTGTCAATACACTGCCTGATAAAAAGTCCCTCCTCATTTTTCCTGTAGGCCCCCTTTAGGTACTAGAAGGCTACGATAAGGTCTCCCTGGAGCCTTCTCTTCTCCAGGCTGAACAACCCCAACTCTCAGCCTGTCCTCAGAGAGGACATGCTCTAACCCTCTGATCATCTTTGTGGCCTCCTCTGGACTTGCTCCAACAGGTCCATGTACTTCTTATGCTGGGGGCCCCAGAGCTGAACGCGTACTCCAGGTGGGGTCTCATGAGAGTGGAGTAGAGGGGGAGAATCCCCTCCCTCGACCTGCTGGTCATGCTTCTCTTGATGCAGCCCAGGATATGGCTGGCATTCTGAGCTGCAAACACATATTGCAGTGTCAAGTTGAGCTTCTCATCAACCAACACCCCCAAGTCCTTCTTGGCAGGGCTCCTCTCAATCCACCCATCACCCAGCCTGTCTTTGTGCTTGGGATTGCCCAGACCCAGGTGCTGGACCTTGCACTTGGCCTTGTTGAACTTCATGAGGTTTGCACAGGCCCACCTCTCAAGCCTGCCAAGGACCCTCTGGATGGCATCCCTTCCCTCCAGCGTGTTGACCGCACCATACAGCTTGGTATCATCAGCAAACTTGCTGAGGGTGCACTCTGTCCCACTGTCCGTGTCACCGACAGATGTTAAACAGCGCTGGTCCCAATACTGACCCCTGAGGAACACCACTCATCACTGCTCTCCACTTGGACATCAAGCTGTTGACTGGAACTCTTTTGAGTGTGATCATCCAGCCAATTCCTTGTCCACCAAGTGGTTCATCCATCAAATCCACGTCTCTTCAATTTAGAGACAAGGATGTCATGCAGGACAGTGTCAAATGCTTTGCACAAGTCCAAGTAGATGACGTCAGCTGCTCTTTCCCTTATCCGCTAATGCTGTAACCCCATCGTAGAAAGCCAAGAAATTTGTCAGGCACGATTTGCTCTTAGTGAAGTCACATTGGCTGTCACCAATCACCTCCTTATTTTCCATGTGCCTTAGTATAGTTTCTAGGAAGATCTGTTCCATGATCTCGCTGGGCACAGAGGCAAGACTGAGTGGCCTGTAGTTCCCCGGGTCTTCTTACAGTACCAAGGTGCTGTACTGAAGCTAAAAGAGAGCTACAGTGTGAAATCATCCATACTGCAAAATATAAGCACTCCAGGAATAATAGGTGACTGACTGCCAGTTACTGGAGTTCAAAGCATACAGTCCATACAGTTTTCCTGTGAACCCTGTGAGCCTTCCAGGCTGTATCAGTGTGATTCTGTAAGTCAGAAAAAAACCTGTCACATCATCCACTGCACTTTCATAAAGCACTAGGAAAGCAGGACATGTGTACCCACTTCCATTCCAGCAACATCAACGATATTATTCAAGCTCAATTGCTCACACTACGCACACACGCCGATAAAACAGATAGGACATCTCAAAGAATGACAGCTAACAACAAGCAATTTCCTTGTCTGTAAAGTATTATTCTCCAGTTTTAAATACAAATTATGACTCATTTCATTTAAAGCCTATCTATTTTTCAAGCATTTTGCAAAATGACTGGTTTGACTATGTGTGAGCAGTTTTGAACTGGAAACAGATTACAAGTGTAAAACCAAATGCAGCAGGTAGCAATACAAGCAGCAGCTGAAGAAAAATCAACAATTATTTTCTAGCATGCACTGCAACACTGCAAGCTAGTCAGACCTTGCTGCTGAGACAAGCTTTCTGCAGACTACCATAGAACAGACCCCAGTTGTCAGGAGGAGGAACTGTAGAGCTGAGTGATTAATTGATTAACGATTCAGTAGCAGGTCAGAACTACCAGGCCAAATTAGATTGGAAAGGAGCAAGGATTTGATAAGTAAGCCACAAAGACAATTTTAAAAGCCTTAAAAGATGATACAAGTAGATAGCTGAGACCCCTTCCTGGGGTTAGAACAAGCGATTCCCATTAAGAACACATGCAGGCCACTGGGCTGCTACAAGAGTTCAGGACTGGCAAAGAGCACGTTCAGATAACTGATTTCTTGTCATGCATTTGTCCATTTCTTACTTTTAGAAAAGAAAAGAAAAAAAAAAAAAGGAGAGAGAAAATTCTGGTCCCATAATCAAGTCAAGAACCTGAGAACTTAAGAATTAAAGAAAAACTTGTGAGATCAATAGACAGCACCTTGATCCACTAAGGCATTTCTTTCATGATGCTGATCAAGAGTAGCTGAGCAGCTTTCCGCAGATTTGGCTTACAACTATCCCTCACAGCAAAAATGAGATTGTAGGGAAAGAGCTGAGTTCATTAACTGAATCACAGAATTAAATTCTCCTTTATACAATCTGTAGCACCTGAAATTACATACAACATAAAACTGACCAACAGATCCCACATCCTAATTCAAAAAGAAAGAAAACATTGGGGAAACCAACATAGAGCACAATGGATTAGAAACTGGAAACAAAATTATACTTAGGTCACTGCGCTATTTTTGTGCAGGATACAGCACAAACTATCAAATATTGATAAATGCATGGTTGAGATAGTTTAGAGTTCAACTATAATAATAAACATAAATGAAGGGGGGAGGAAAGTCCAAGCACAGGTTTTTCCTGTTGTTCTAAACCATGTACAGCAGCTAGATAACTAAAACAAGAGTGCAAAGGATTAAGAATCTGCAAAGTGAGACAAACTGTCATCACATTCCAAGCGAGAAAAAACCATACATGTGAGAAAAAAATGGATTTCTTCTGATTTAAATATGCATTAAATTATTCTGTAAGCACTTGAAAACACAATCTTAAAGAATATACAACTAGATCCAATTAGAAACATTCGGAAATGAGAACATCTCCAAAATTCTTGAACCTGCAAAGGAAGAACTAGAAAAAAATAATCCAGAATCATACAACCCCAGAATTGTTCCAAGTATTTGAAGAATCTGCTTTTCAGAAGCAGGCTGCACTCTGCACTCCTTTACAATCTCATTAATCTTAATTCAGTTCTCAGTGTAGCAGCCTCCCTCTAATGTATGACTAACCCACAAAAGAAAATAAGAGTAGCCTCTCCTTCCAACCCGAAGCAGGCTATCCAATTCCAGGCACACATTACATGCTGCATCCCCAGTGCAGATGGTCAAGAGGAATATGGCATGGGCAGAACCCCTGCTACCCTTTTAACCAGTACAGAAAAGTTGCAATAGGGAACAATGCAATGAGATTTCTCATCCCAAATAGTATCCTACACAAGTGAAAATGGTGGCTGAAACAGGCTGCTTGTTTGGGGCCACTAAAGCCAACTACCCTGGCTCACTGCCCCAGGAGGCACAGAACTCGGGTCTGGTACTTCCCTCTAGTTAAACACCCAAAGAAAAAAGAATGAGAAACACGGCATAGATATACAAAAGCCATGTCTACACTGCTAAATAAAGCAGGGCCAGGGACATGCCACTGAAGCAAAAAGAAACAGCAAAGAATAGCCCACACCACTTTGGTTAAAGCAGAATTACAGCAACAGCAATCAAATACAAAATGCTAATGTGCAGCAACACATTTTAAAGATCTGTCTTACAAGATAACTATGGTATCTACTTGTATCTCTTATGAATAACATACTACAAAGAACATTTTTAGCACTAAATTCCCATTTAAGCTAAACAGGAAAATTTCAAGTTCTTCAGCGTTTACCATATCTTTTGGTAAACTGTCACAGCTATTTACTACCCAAACTCCTAAAAATATTACACGCACAGAAGCATTTATTTTACATTCTATCATTAAAACAAGAGGTTTAAAAAAATAAGCCTACTGAAATGATATTCGCAAATATTGTTATTTTAATACACTTGAGCCCCAACTTATTAAAAAATATAATAAAGTAATTTTAAAATAATAAATGCTTACTTCTTAAATTGCAGAGGAAGTCACTACATTAAACCAAAGGAAGTCAACATGTTGTTATCTGTGGTTTTTTTAAAAACATTCCTCAACTGTCCATCCCTCCCCTTCCGTTGAGGTTTTCATCCTTTTGCTGTAGGCCATGCCCAGGACACCATCACACACAGCTGAATTAAAGTGTTAGCTTATACCGTAAATGCACGCAGCTTTGACTTCATATACCATGTTGTTAATTGCGAGAGCTGACAGGCAGGAATTTTCTCACTTCTGACATGCCAATTGTTCATCCTCCTACCATAGAACTCCAAAGTTGGAATTCTAAATAAACAGAGATTAAGCTACATACGTGCCTGCGTATTTTCCTAGCTTTAAAAAAAGGACAAAATATTATCTGTTTAGCTGCCAATATATTTCATCAATTACCAACCGAGGTAAAAAAAAACAAACCCAAAGAAAAATTGTTCTTTGGACAATTGTTCTCTTTTTAAAGAGAAAAGAACAAAACAAAATTCCTGATTTACAGTCCTATTAAAAAACAGGCATTTATGCTAGTCGTCTTTGAGTAAATCCACTAATCTTTTTTAGACAAATTTTGCTACAGGTTTGTCTGATGATTTTAAATAGCTACCATCACATTACCATCTTCATTACAGAAATTTTGTAGCTGGGGCAAATAATCTCTTAACCTCCACTTCAATGAACTAAGCAGACTGAAATCTTTAACTTTTCAAGAATTGGACATCTTCAATTGTAACTGTTCTTTCTTATATACTTCCCAATTTACATAGATGTTTCTTCTATGTTCTAGACACACTACTACAGGAACAGTCACATCTGTGTTAACAACTAGGCCATCTCACCTCTCTGCTCCCAGCATATATGCTTTTGATTTGACTTTTACAGGAACAAGTCAGCATATGTAGGAAGTACATCTGAACTATCCACTGAACCAGAAGCAATAGGTCTAAGAAATATGTAATAAAAACTCACTGAATTTCAAAGTACTAAAGAAATGAAGCAGCAATTACCTCTGAGAGTGATGCATCAACCTTGGAAGGCACTTTCAGATCCAGCCATGGCTGATAGTTCTCCAGAAGCAAAGTAGGTCTGTAGGAGAGCATGGAAAAGTCGATGTGACAATATTTAATTGAATACTTCCTACTGCTATGTGCAAAATGTCAGAAATACTAAGCTTACTGGTGCCATGTATTTAATTTACCTGTGTCTCTTGCATTTGACCTTGCCACACACAGCACAACTGTGACCATGGGGAAATAGCTCCGGCAATTCTAACTGCTAAGAGAAGATTTTTGGACAAGTTTACATTTTTCAAAATGATGACCCTCTTAATATATATATATAATATAACATATATATATAATATATATAAAATAATACATTCACACTTTTCCTCTTAGAATATGCAACTGCAGAGAACTGAACAGCATAGAGACAAAGTTGTTCTCCCAGCAGGAAAACAAGATAATAAGGCATGGTGTGAGAAACAATCGAACAGAACAGAAAAATCTCTTCCACTAAAACATCTCCAGTCAGCTCTGCATACATCAGCTAGTCTACTAACAGGCCAGCTGGTTTCTCCACAAAACTTGCTTTACTCATAGCCTTGGACTGTTGCAACTATAACGTTTTCCGTCCAACGAAATTCTACGTTAAACTGTTTTAAGTTAGAAAACGGCAATTTCATTTGGGAATGTGTTTTTTCTTTGAAATGCATCACCACTTAAAGAAGTTTGACTGCAATCATCAGCAAAGAAGACTTAGCGCTGCCTTGCCGAAGGAAAAGCATCTTTAGAAAAGAAAAAGCCTCGATAAAAGAGAACACAACTACATAATATCTCGACTGCTTGCTACTCAAATGCCAAAAGCGAAAAATGAGTGAAGCAGAAAATTACACCTGTGAACACTCCCAACAACGGGTTTTACAGCCACACGTGGATTTGACAGGACTACGCAGAAACGTATGAAGAATCCAAAGTCTTAATCATTGTACATTTGCTACAAAACGTCTATCAGTTGGCAGACGTGAGCCGCACGGAGGTGTAGCGTTGTTGAGAGCAGCTAGAATTACACAAGAATCGCCACCCGGCATAAATTCTTACCAAATCTAAAGAAAGCGCAAGAACGTTAACAGACGCGTTTACCTTGGGCTTGTATTTTATCGTAAAAAGAATATTAGGCAAGAGGGAATCCGGCCCCAGCGAGCAGTAGAAGGTGACGACGCCGGCCACGAACGACCAGAAGATCATTAAAACGTGCAGATACCTTTAGATAAATAGAGAGGAGGGGAAGATTACTGCGTGGCAAGGTACCAGCGCTCACACCGGGCCGGGCCCCGGCCCCGGCCCCGGCCCCAGCCCTCCGGACCGGGCCCGCTTACCGGTTGAGGAGGAGGGTGGCGGCTCCCAGCCCCAGGAGGAGGCAGCAGAAGAGCGGGTACTGCCGGCAGGTCTCCCGCAGCACCTCGGCCCCCCGCGCCCGCTGCCGCAGCCGCTGCCCGGCCGCCCGCAGCCAGCCCATGGCCGGCATAGCCAGCCGCGGGCCGGGGAAGCCGGGCCGGGCCGGGCCGCGCCGCTTCCGCTCCCGCCGGGGCACGTGACCGGCGCCCCCGTGACCGGCGTCGTCAGGCGGGCCGGGCGCCATGTTGTGGAAGGGGGGCAGCCCGACGTGGCGGCGGCGGTGGGAGGTGGGTGAGGCGGCCCCCAAAGAGCGCGGTGAGGCTGCCGGGCCGGGCGCTCCCGCCCATCCTTACTCCCCACACGCCCTCCACCCGGCGCCGCAGCTCGGGGGAAGGGCGGGCGTCGCGCTCCGGCCGTGCGCGGCTGGCGCTGAGGCGGTGGGGGCGGGCGGGCCGCCCTGGGCCGCGGCGAGCCTCGGCCTCGCTGGAGCCGCAGCGCCCCGAGACTTGCGGGAGCCTCGGCCTTTGCCCGCCTGCCGGGGCGGTGGCGGGGAGGGAAGGGGACGGGAGGGGAGAGGAACGGGGGGGGGGGGGGGGGGGCAGAGGCGGCGGCAGGGCCGGCCGCGGCTTGCGATTCTCCGACGGGAGAGGGGGAGCGAAGGAGGACCGGGGCGGGAGGGGGGGCCAAGCCGAGTCGGATGCGGGGGAAGCTCCCGGAGAGATCCTCCCGGCGGCAGCCCTCCGCTGACGGGCTCGGGTGGCATTTCCAGCTCTGCTGCGTAACATAGCGTGCTAAGCCCTGTAAATAGAAGATCTCTGATGACAGAAAGCTTACCTAATTATAAATACTTAGGTTCTGGACAACTGGGGCTTCCGAGCAGCCATAAACTGCTACACCTGATTAAATGCTCTATACTTAGGTGATGACTGAACGAAATCATTTAGTGACTGGGACACCAAAACCATGTAAACACCTCTCAAAACTTCCTAGTTGCTTGTAAAGAAAAGGAACAGGGTAGGAAGCGTAACAGACCCCTCATTAACATCAGTAAGTGTACAAGGTTAAGACATTGCCCATACACTAATTCCAGAATGTAGGGGTTTTGCTAGTGAGAACAGTTTAAAAGCCAACTTCACAGGAGTAACTGCCTTTAGCTACTGCACAAGTCACAAGCTTTCAACTTGCTTGAATACTTTCAGCAACTGTGTACTCAGTCTTAGGAAGCCCAAAGTTATGTGACACTACTGGTTATGGGAAGATTAGTTCAATGGACAAAATAAAAGCACTTAAACAACTTGCAGGAAATCTTACTGACAGAGGGGCTTCAGAGTTGCAAATATGAAAGAGACCTGCTCAGGGAGAAGCATCTGCTTTTATTTTTTAGTTGATTTGAGAAGCTGCTGTTGCCTTTTATGTTCACTTGCAATAGCCCCACACAGGCGTATTTGGGCAAAGGGTACGTGAGTGCGTATGAAATACTTCTGTTCGCAAGAGTTATGCTTACAAATCTTCAGTGAAAACCCTGCAACAATACTGTTAAGGGAAAGTCAGTATTTGGAAAGTGAGACAATATCTAGAAATCAAAAGCTGAAAATAGCTTTCAGAATCTTTGCTCAGATGTTTTGTCATTTTATGCAACACTTCCCTTGACCTCTAGAGCAGGTGAAATGCTGCAGTTTGACTTCAGTATGTTGACCTTTCTCAGAGAGCTTGGCAAAAGCCCAGGGTCAGCTTGAATTTCTTTAAGAGCGCCTGCACAGCGTTATTTCACATCGGTCCACGTGCTTTCTATTAGAAAAGAAACCAAACAAATAGGGTGCATACACACAGCAAAGCTCCATGCAGTCTATCCAGAGAATATTTTCCTCAGAAGATGCATTTTTTTTGCTACCTGCTTACTTTATCCTCAGCTTTACTGCTTGTGATTTTTAGTCATTTATTTTGCAATATTTTTAATAAGGAATAACTTTTAAAAATCTGTAATTCTTAAAATATTTCATAAAGATGTCACAGCATCACCTGTCTCTAACACAGGAAGCAACTTGCACAGCAAACCAGCAGGAACAGAAGTCAAACTTCTGCTTCCATTTGTGTTCTCTACTCTGGGTAAAGTTTCTTTCATTTGTAGCTTCATTGTTCAGGTTTATGTTTATTTAGTGTAAAATTGCCACATGCACATTTGGCACTAATTGTACCTTATCATCTGAGCAGCTGTGTGATTTCCTTCAATTCACAGAAGTGTCTGCTGGGCAGACACTACAACAACCTGCTTCATCCCATCCCTGCTCTGTAACCCTCGGCCCTATGACTACTCAGATTGTTCTGCTTACACTGAAAGACATAGCTGAGGCTTGTTTTCCAACAAAATAAAGTATGGAAGAACAAGAGCGAAATATTGACACCACCAAGCTTTTCAAAATTCTCTTGGTTTTATGTGAGAAATAAGAACTTTATCCATTCCCCAGCAACACAGCAAGTCTCTCTCTTCACCTAACTGGAGAACTGAAAGGGAAAACATGCACCTGGAGGTGGGCTCTGAAGCAATGTGGCCAGGACTGGGTTATTCTAGAAAGCTATATTTTAACACTAAGAATGTAAAAGGATCTTTCACTTATCATACAAGTCGTCTTATGGAGTGAGTTCTCCATATTATTTTTTTAAGTAGCAACAGAACATTGCATATTCTAGCATTGAAAAAAATACATTGGTGTAGATTTTCAACATAAATTAAAATACAAAGCTAAATTTGTTGGCTGACTAATCTCAGTTATAAGGCTGAGACTGTTTACGTAAGTGCTTTTTTTTCTTTAGCTTAAAAAACCCTTGTTTTAATAAACCAGGCAGTGCACCATAATACACAGATTCTCACCAGCTGATTGCATTTAATTTACACTGCAAGTCTGCTTTTGCTCTTTTCAAGGCATTATAATTTATCTTTTTCAAAGATACAGTTGTCCAGGCTAATTTACATAATGTAATGCTTCATATTTACCCAATGAGGAATTAATTTTCCTTTATAAATTATTCCCCACAAGTCCCTGATCATTTTTGTGCGCCCTTTCCAGAAGTTTAAACAGAAGGCTTCATATTAACCTTTAGCTTCAACCATTTGCAGAAAACTTTAGAGAACACTGATTTTAAATATTTAGCAAATAGCTAAGCTTAAATAAAAAAGGGAAACTGAAGTTGGTGACTCAGATCCCAAGAAAATTAAGCATTAGCAGGCACTTCAGACTTGACTTTTAAGTTCAGAACATAAAGGGCATCCATCAACAGTTACTGGTTTCAGTCTGTGAGATATTTCAGTTGTATGCAAAAAAAACCAAGGTGAAAATTGACATTTAGTAGGGTTTCTGGGCTTTTCTGTATTAACGGAACACTGAAACTTCAGAGGAGAGTAGAGACCGACTGATAACACATTTCTGATTTGGTTTGGGTAGGAGGATAATAAGTAGCATTTAGGTAAACAAAATTAGCTTTACTGGTACAAACAGTCACATTCATTTGTTAATGAGTTAATAAACTGCTAACACATTTATGGCATTCCGGACAAAATCCCACACAAGTTGTCTTCTAGAAGAATGGGGGAGCTCAGCTGCTCCAGAACAGCAAGAAGCAAAATGGCAGGCAGAAAGGAGAATTTTAAAAAAGATAGGCAACATGCTTCTCAAAAGATCACTGGTCTCCACAGTTGCAGGGGGATGAATTTCCAACTGATATTACACAGCTTTAAAAATTTTGTTTCTTTAGAAACAGATTCAGCAGGCAATTGAATTTGAAGGGGAAGGGCTAAGGGGTTTCAATTGTAACAGGCCACCCAAAAATTCATTACCTTTTTTTTTTTTTTAATAGACTGTAAAATACAATTCAATTAGAAGACCTGAAAATACCTACCAGGTTGTGTTTACGACTGAAGTCATGAAGTCAGTGACTGGCATGGGGCAATATAAATTCTTACAGGGGAAGAAAGGCAGGGAGACTGTTCTGCTAAGGAAATTCAAATAAAAGAACTCACTTCAAGTGAGACAGTATGTCCAACAGGAATGATGCTGGGCAAACCAGAGGTGCTGAGGAGCACTGAACATGTTAGAATTTCACCAGGACAAGCAAGGTCCATTTGGGAAAATATACCACTGGGAAGAAAGGGGGGTTGGGGCGCAATGTGCTAGAGGCAGTTTTGCCTCCAGGAACTTGTAACTCTCAAGGAGAAAGTAAAAAGGGTCAGAGCAACACCATATACAGAGCATTTTTTTCAAATTGTTTACATGAAAAGGATTTTTCTGAATACATTCTGCCACAGACTAGATACTGGAGAGAATTTATATTATGTATTAGAGATGAAAATTTGTCCTGTCATAAACTACAGTTTATGGGACATTAAAGGAGTATATAGAGCAGAAAGTTGCAAGGTGGGTGTAGAAGATGACTACAGACAATAAGAAATAGAGACCTGCAAAATTAAAACCAACCAACCAAAAAAAAAAACCCCAGCAAAAAACCACCATTACAGAATATGCATAAAGAGAGGCACTAGACCTATACAGAAGACATTGGAAAAATGCTTAAAGAAATTAGTATTAGGTTTGTGGCAACATTTGACAAAGGTATAGTCTATGTAAATTTTGTATTAGCTCACCTGAGCAAAAGATAAGCTCTCTGGATATGCACCTTAATCAAGTATTAAGTGAGGTAGCTGAATTGGTCTGTATGTGCAGGGGAAAAGATCTGGAAAACACAACTCCTTCCAAAAACCTAGGCTGATCAGGGAGGAATCAGAGAGGGGAGGTAGCTGGATGTGAAGAATTTGTAACAAAAAGTCTGTGAAAGAGATAAGGAGCTGCACCAATGCAAATAGTTAAAACAATGCCATAGCACATACTTAAGAGCTCAGTCTAAGTGAAAAGTAAGCTGTTTACTTACTATGAGGATAAAGAAAACCCTGCCCTGGATACACATTTCATGAAAATAGCTGTCAGGTCCTGAAGCAAATTTCCACTGCCCAACTCTGAAGTCAATGGGGGAAATTTTCAAGTAGGGAGTTTGAGGAGGAACTTGAGCCATGTTCCCTTCTTTCAGCTGAATTAAAAAGTGTCAAGAAAATCCTTGTAAGATGACATGTGTTTCTGCTAAATTATTGCAGTGTTGCAGCACCTATGCCTCATAACTATGATGAGACCTTGAGAATTTAAAGCTAGAGTAAGTTTTTCATCATAGATACTTGATGGATTCGTAGAACAGCTGTACTGGATCAGCAAAGGTTCAACTAGGTGAGCATCCTGTTTGTGATGATGGCCATCAGGGGATACATACCTAGGAAAAAGTTGTAAAAGCAAGAATATAGTAATACTTCCCCAGAACATTCTTTTATGCTGATTTGCAATCTTGGGGATATCTTGAGAAATAATTCTTTTCCCAAGTTTCAAGTTGCTTTCTGAATAGCCATGAACTTCAACATCCACAAAAATCTGCAGCAAGGAGTTCCACCACTTATTTACACTTGTGTCAGTCAAGATACCCAAACATTTGTGTGTTTCATTTAGTATTTTGTAAGACAGTGAAAAATCATTCCCTACTCAGCACATTTGCTGCTTATTTTATCAAAACACACTGGCCACCTGAACAAACCGTCTTTTCCAAAATGAAGATTCCTGCTCCAGTGGATTGTTCTTCACAAGAGAGCACTTTTGAACCCTTTATCATCTTTGTTGTTCTCCCTATCCTTTTCCAGTTTTATCATCTCCTCTGTTTTGGAGTAGCTGGAGTAGGGACAGGCTGCAACGGGGGGAAAAAAACTGTTCAACGAAATAGCATTTGAAATTATTTTTATTAGTAGAACTAGTGCCTTCTTAAATTATTCCTTAACTATTTTTTGCCCCACCTCACTGCATTTTAACATTTTAGCCTATGAAGATTTATGATCCGTTTTTCCTCATATGGGTACAGCTACAGTTTTTGATGCATTCATTTTTTTCACCTTAGAAGAAAAACAGTGAAATAAAAATCCCGACCTGAAGTCTTCACATACTCGGGAAGTTCTAATCAACACACAGAACTTTTCAAAACTGGGAAAAAGACCAATTGTAATTAAAGGCTGCTGCAGTGAGACAGCTTTCTACTGATACTAACATGTCTATTTGATGTGCTGATAATGACCATGTAAACCCAGACGTAGTGATGAGATCTGTGGGGGTTTTTTTTGGTGACTGGCAAGGTGGTATCCTGCAGCCCATTGATTTAGCTTCTGTGGATACAGCAGTAAATGCCTTGAGTGTTTTTTGTCAGGTCAGAATTCCACACAGATATTTTTAGTTAGAGCAACCAGTTTCTCTGACAACATGAAGTATGTAAAAGCAGTATAGTGTAAGAGTTAAACAACATTATCATCCTCAAAAAGTTATTTGTGCTTCAGTTAAGTCTTTCATCAAATGCTTTAAAGGAATTGTTACCGAACCAATCATATAACCAGGATATTGTTTTGTTTACCGTTTGTTGGCTGAGGGTGTATGGAATCAGTTTGACATTCTCATCCATTTAAACTATGTACTGCAAAAACTGAGGCATTTTCAGAACATTTAAAGAGAAAATAAAAAGCAATAGGACATAAATGTTATGTTTCCATAGCAAGACTATTGAACGCACGACAAAAGCAAAAAAATTCTGATTTACGCTAACAGGCAGAATGCACAAGTTGATACTATGAAAGAGCCTGCACAGAGGGCTGTTCCTCCTCATACGTAAGAATGAGTTTTGAGGCTTTTTGAAAACAACTTTTTGAAGCACATGGGCAGCTTGCCTGTATTACTTATTTTCTGGTGTAACTGGAACATATAGCTCCATAGTAAAGTTCCACTACAAGAGGAATATGATAGTTTTAATGAGAGAATTTAAGAAGTGGGGCTTAGTACCAAGCTCTGCAAGGCCAGGCTTCTTTACAGCTCATAGCTGATCAATGCTATCATTATCAGACAGCTGTGCAAGTTCCTGAAACCTTTTTCCCCAACTAAAGTGCTGGCAAATTTAATACAAAAGTGATCTATTACTATATACCACTTCACCCCTAGCACTTGCATTAATGGTGCTTCTGTAGAAGCAGACGACCCCTCCGTGGGCCTATCAGCAGACATACCTTGGCAGCACAGAAAGCCACAGTCTCTCTTCCGGAGCAGCGAAGAACGGTTACTTGTGATTCCTCCAGATGTTCTGCAAATGCAGTTCCTGGTTACGGTGCACACTTGCCACTTAACAGTGGTTTTCCCTAAAGTCCCCTTTGGGGAGGGTGAATGTATGCTTAGGCAGGTGAGAGGACTTTGAGCTGTTTGGAAAAGGCACAAATTGTGAAATCAAGAAACAACAACTATTTGGGAAGACTTAGTTTTCTGCAAAACTCCCATTACTTAAAGTTTTGCTTTGCTTTTAGTTTTCTGTTTCAAGTAACTAGTATCCTAGCTAGGAAAGGCACTGGAGCTAGTAAGGTCTGATATTGTATGGGGGACTATTATTAACACTCAGTATTATTCTAAAGCTTCCTACATCAATTTCTGATTTGTGACTGAATGACTTGCTACTGTATAAGCTACCTGGCTCATCTTTGTTGTTCTACGGAAGTATAAAAGACATGGTTTAAAATGCTAGGCATGAAGTTTTTCCTCTTTCACAGATACCTACATGGTTTTAAGTATATATTAATAAAGGGGCATTTTAATATGAAAATCAGCTTACTGTATTTCATATCAAACTGTAAGGAATAACGTTTTCTTCCCTTTAAGGAGCTCTGAGTCCTCCAGTCTCATCTCAAGTTTGGGGTATTCTCTGTAGGTCCAGTTTGTAGTATTTCCCACCCCCATCCCCTGGCATCACAAGTGAAGATTAAGGTCTTTGGGATTTCAGTTTAAGACAGCTCGTAACACATCACACAGAACTGGGAAGCCTCAGACAGACCTCAAGTTGGGGTCAGTACAGTTCAGATGCAAGAGGGAAGAATTTGGGTTTTTTTTTTCCTTGAGAAAGTAGATCTTGCTTCAGAAGATATCAAAATGGAGAAAGGATTCTCCAAGATCATCCAGGTTCCTAGAGGCTCATGTATGAGTCTCATAACCATTACTTATCTAGGACAAGTAGTAAGTTCTCCACTGATGACCATTCAGCTTGGATATGGTAAACTGTAGATCAAGTACTAACCTATCACCATACTGTGGTGCAGTGTCTACATCCAATGTGTTTCTGGGATATATTATGATCGGGAAACTTGGAATACCAGTCTCGATTCTGAAAAGCCTATGTATCTGGTGTTCTGGACCACAATGGTGGGGACCAATGCCCAGCTGCGCTCCCCTCTCCATCTTCCCCTTCAGTTGTTTCTTAGGTCTGGAGAAGTCAAGCTACCTATACAGTAAAGACTCTCTTCTTCCCTGAAGCCCAAGGGCAATAGTCAAAAGCCAGCAAAAGAAAGCAACAAAACTGAAATAATGGATTAACTGGAGGACCTGTTTTGGCAGTGAGGAGACATGGAGTTAGTGCATTTAGTCCAAGGTGTCTTAGTTCAAAGCTGCTCACCTGAGTTTCACCAAGAACTTAGAACATGCACCGATCTCCACTGGATGCTCACTTCACATTACTTCTACAGTCAGGAACATTCCCATCTCCCATTGAGTCTTCAGAGATGCTGCTCACCATGCTCACCTGCAGAGAAAATGACAACTTTTCCCCACTGAAAGGTGTCTATAAAAACAACGGTTCTGTAGCTCCTGAGTGCTGATGAACAAGATACAAAGCCTTACCTATACTCGATCCTCTTTTAACTCAGTAAGGAGATACCACCCTGACAAAATAAAATTTGGCAAGTATATTCTACCTTACCACATTCCTTCTTCAGCCTTCTCCTACCTTATGATCTGATACAGGCTTTTGCATTTGACAACCTTAGAATAAAATGCCTTTTTTCATTAAGGAAGTCTATTTTCTCATATTAAGACATGTAAACGGTAGCCTAGACTTGAGGAAACTGAACATCTTCAGACTAAATTCAGCAACCTTCATACTGGCTCTTAACTCTTTCTTATTTCTTGAGGTCCCAGATATCTATTTCCAAGCACATACATTTTAAGTACCTTCACTTCTGAGCACATGAAGACCACCTCCAGTGTAGAATACACCTATTTGGGCTACCTGCACCACCAGGTCTTTAGTGAAAAGTCCTGGCCTACTCCCAGGAAACGATCAGGCACTTTTCTCTCTCTCAGGATGCTGGGCTTGGATTGCATGCTTTTCCAGAAAGAAAATGCAACTCTGTATAAGCAGCTGGTGTACTCAGGCCCATCCTGAATTTGAAATCTGCAAAGGGGCTGACGAGCTGTTATTGACTCACCCCAGCTTTACAACTGGAACACCTGTTCTCATTTTGTCCCCTGCATTAAGAGACACTCAAATCAAGAC
This sequence comes from Astur gentilis, assembly GCF_929443795.1. Taxonomy (NCBI): domain Eukaryota; kingdom Metazoa; phylum Chordata; class Aves; order Accipitriformes; family Accipitridae; genus Astur; species Astur gentilis. The sequence goes on from NC_064894.1 coordinate 11,092,195, forward strand.
TTCACATGCAGCTTCATGCTATGAACACTGCATTCCTATTAAAAACAGTTTTTCTCAGTTACCCTACTTTTGTCCACCCTTTTAAGGGATTAAGAGCAGTGAGTGGCAAACATGTTATACCAGTAAGAGATGGAAGAACTCCTCACCTATACTGAAAAAAGGTCCATCTTTGGAACATGTGTAGCAGATATTCAAGACTGGCTCTTACTCCCCTGGGGCTGAGACTATTAGTTCATCACTTCAAAACAGCATATTTACCAACAGCAGCTCTACAGTATCACTCACCTCTCAGAACAGGACATTTGAAATGGCAGCATTAGGTATAGTAATGGGGGGGGGGGGGGTGAGGGAGGGGTGGTGTCACCATTTTTATGTTTTGCTGCTTTCAAAACCTCCTCCCTTACAGGGATACTTCCAATTTTCTTCTGAAATTTCTACCAAGATAAAGTGGTCCAGATGATTATGACAGCCAGGACAGGATCTTCTTACCTTTTGACATGTAATCCAAGGACCCTGTGTCTGCTTTCGACCTGATGTTTGAATCTGGACAAGATCCATCACCTGACATTCCCTTCACATCGCGCTGTGGCTGCTAGATGGTGCCTGGCTTAGAGTGTACCTACCTTTCACAGGAAAAGGATAGACTGATTAATAGCAGGAAAGATCCTACAAAGCTAACACAGCTAAATGAAATTATTCTATGCTGTGGTTTGCCAGGTTGTTTCCCTGGCTATTTTGCCTTTAACCCTAGACTGCAAACTTGCCAGTAGTGTAGTTCAGGCACATTCAGTGGCGGTCTTGTGCCCACAGGTAGATGATTTCTTTTCCCAACTGTTCCATCACCTTACGTTTTCTCAGGGAGAAAACAAGCATATGCTTTGTTAAGAGCTTTCTCAAGTGGGGAGTGTTTGTGATTCTATCACTCCTAGGTCAACTTTTTAAATACAAGATAAATATACGCCTTTGTATTCCTCTGAGGAGGAGTTCCCCTGGTTGTCATCACTGCTTCAGAAAAAACCAAGGCATTTACAGAAGACCTTGTAAGTTTCCCTTTTCACAGGGAGGGACACTTGCTGCCCTTCAAGATATCCACGTCAAGACATGTCTGTTCTTTTTTAAACTGAATGTTAAACACAATTTTAGTTTATTTGTGAAACCCGAGGTCTCTCTACATCATTTTTAGCATGTGATCGAGAGGCCGAAGTTCCAAGATTATCACATTCATCTCACTTGCCCCAGATCTAAGAATTCAACACCTATCACCTATTTAACCTGAATGCTCTTAGAAAGTGTTGCATATTCAAGTCCTCTCCTAAACACCTTTCGCTGACAGGGGAGGGGGGTGGAGGGGTTGTTGCATTTGTTTTTTTCCAATATATGCATTTTTTGCTAGATACAGGGATTCCAAGATAGATTGAGTATCTGTTTAATAGCAGGGCCTTTCTTCACAGAGTCAAAAAATTACCATGATTCTAAAATACATGCCTTGATTACTGGGCTTTAACTACACCCAGCCATCTGATCTTAAAACCGAAATTGCCAAGATAATGTGTCCTTGTATCTTTAAGCTGCATGCAGAATTTGAACCTTACATGTTTTCATCTTCATGTATTAAAGTAGAAAAAGGTTGCTTCAGAAGGTCTTAGAAATTTAAGAGATGCTTGAAACACATTACGCATGACTGTTTCTTGTTCCTCCAGAGACTACAAAAATCTGAGTGGATCATCATCTACCTGCTGCTGTACTGGAGTTACTGTCCTAGTTGCTCTTTACTAACTCCACCGTAAAACTATACAAGCATTTCAGCATACTTCAGTACCAAACAGTCTGCTTTAGCATAGGCCATCATCGAAGGTACTTTGAGCTAACGTTGCTGAGACATGACCACTACCCGATTTACCTCAGTGCCATTTGTACCCATGTGGCGAGTACACCTTAACACACCTCAAAGCGCATTACAAACTCGGAGGCTTCACTTTTCAAAAGCTTAGTCGCCAATGATTTTTTACCATTAACCTGTATATTCCTCCTCACTCTTTACTCAATGAAAGCAGTACTCTTCAGAAATGTTACATTGAGGGCAATAACTCTGCAAGTTTAGATACTGCTATTAAGAAAACAAAACTCTCTACTTCCTATTAGAAATCCATACTGATTTCAACAGTTAACCTAAGAAAAGACCAACTACCTCAAAGAAACAACTATTAGGTCCGAGACTTACTGATCAGTTTATGCCATACAAATACTAAAATCATTTTCTTGGACAGAAACATGACCACCTGAATGGCTCAGAACATCAGCAAACCAAACTCTATATATTTCAGATTAGTATACCATTAAAAAAATGCAAAGTGCCATTTATTACACCATTCCCATTTCAAGATCAATTCTATGCAAAACCAAGTTGCAAACAACACACACAAGTTACTTTAAATCGAATGGATTTAAGACCTTCCAGATCCTTCTTAATTTTAACTGCAAGATTGATCTCACTGGTGTAAATACCATAATGGGATTTTTTAAAAATAATGTTCTGAGAGGTTGTGTTAGCATTATGAAAACACAGTGGACCAAGGCAGTAGAGATTACTCAACTACAAGAATCCAGCTTCCATTGTACTCACTGCTAAAGATTAAAGCCACCTAAAGCTTGTGGTACCTTCAGGACTTCCAGTGAGAAGAGTTACAACATTCCCCCCCACACACTTTATATTCAAGTCTAGTTTTCCATTAGCGTGAAACCTGCAGCATATTTCTTCATTCGCAAATTCTGACAGATTTTAACAGTGTACATGCTGCGGTTTTCTTCAAAGTAGCTTTTACGCATCCACTAATTCAAAAGCAAGCGTAAACTAACATACTTCTGTAAAAGTGTAGGTAGTATGAATAAAGGACAGTTTCACTAGACTAGTTTGTCTAGACTCATTTGTCAAGTTACATATTGGTCACTTCTTGGTGAAAGTACTACTCACATACGTATCAGTGATCGTCCCTGGAGGTTTGTCTTCTGCTAAAAATATCTATTTAAGCATATATGCAAAACTCAAAAATCCTGTTGAAAAGTGTGGATTGGAAACAGGTTAGCTTGTTAGAACAACTGTTTGCACTGGAAGATAAAAGGTTTCATTGCACTATCCAAAGGTAGCCTTTGACCACAATTTTAAACAGGAACAAGTCCTTTGATAGCCATTTCAGCTTTTCCAGCTGCAGGGACTAGGTATTTTTATCTGTCATCTTAAATGCTTTATTATTAAAGATTAAAATCACCGTCCAATTGTGATACATCTGCATCATGAAAAGATTTAATTATGATTTATTTTAAGCTAGCTCTCACCAGTGTCTTCCAATACAGAGCTTCATTCTTAAGAATACTGAAACCTTAAGAGAAGGCCTAATTTACTAATGAGTATCTCCAAAATTGCCTTTGTTGAAATTCTCAGAGAGGAAGCTTTTTAATCCCAAATTAGCTATGTTTAGTAATAGTTTTCAAATAACACTACTAGTGACAGAATTAGGTGCATTCTTCATCCCAATAAAGAGAAAAAAAAAATCTGAAAAATGTTACTTTAGCTGGCAGAACAACTGGAAATGCTACACTTGGAACCAGGAACTCAGGACCCGATATATTCAGTTCCTGGCTTTCAATGACTGTGTTCATGGAAATTCCCTTTAACTACTATGATTGCTAGCCCATCAGTTTAAAAATACATACTGAATTATCTATGAAACATTTTGGAGATTTTTACGTCTAAAGTATTTAACATGTAACAGTATCAGATTGCACTCAACAGATTTACACTCAACATTCACTTAGCACTGAAGTAGACACACTAGAATTGAAGAGTTAAACCCCACAACCTCCCTAATAACTGGATATAAAGAGTCAATTGAACAGTCTACCGAAGTTGGATTTTAGGTACTGCAAGTCATTTAAGTACTAGAATGTCTATTTTTACTTACCATTATCTTCCGTGCAGTCAAATGGCATAGGCTATTCTACTGGCTGTGTAGCAGAACTAAGAATGCATTTCATAACTTCCTTAGTGCAAAGAAAATAAGCAGTAAGATTCAATGTCTTTTCTACATGTTAGTGACCAAAACAAGTAAACTTTTATTGTCACACTAACTGTCCAAACAGAGATAGTAAACTGTCACCGTTAATCAGCCAAATGTATCGGACTAGAGGCAATCCAGATTTCTGACACTGCAAGTTTTACCTAAACAACTGTCAAAAAATAAGTGTTGGCTCTGGATTAAACACTATGTTTCATGAACATTCAGGAATGAAACAACTCTTGGAACCGAAGCATATCTTGTGATTCAAACTTTAAATATTCAAGCTGGCTTTAATTACCTATTACCTACATACTATGACTCTGTTTTCTAGACTGTCACAGGTGCTTTTTAAAAAAAAAAAAAAAAAAAAAAAAAAAAAAAGATTTTACCAGATCCCTGGAAGTCTGACCATCTAAAGCAGCTTTCATGAAGATAGCTTTAAATAATCAACATCACCCAATGTTTCCAGATGAGGTCAGCTATGCAACATCCACTTGAGAGCCGGCCATTTAAAAATATGTATGTTTGCGGGGAAAAAAAACCCTAGTAACCAGTTAACATTGGCAAGAAAAAGATATCATTACATGAGACAATCACCCCTCTCTCCAAATGCCAAGTAAACTAACAAGCTAGTCCTAGTGGCACTTCTCAACAAATCTGTCTATTGTAACAGTCAAGGCAAAGGAGCACCAGAGAAAAGTCACTTTCATTTTATAACACGAGTCAGTATAATTAAACACTTGCAAAGTGTTGACTAGATGACGATGTGAAAAATTGGTGACCCAGAAAAAGTTTAACATCAGAGCTTCTAGGAAGCTTTATGTTTGTTTGCACTAGGTGGCTGTAAAGTAACAATCATTTATTCCTCCTCCCCCCACTACCCATACTAAGGATCAAGGAATATTCAGCTCCACTCCCTCTCCTGTTACCACATATCATTTCTATCTGACAGAGCAAATGACAAAGTACAATCTGGTGTTTCCTCTGCCCAACTAATGCAACTAACTAGCCCCAGCCAAGAGATGTCATGTGCTGGTGCTGGAGTTAATTCAGCAAGACACTCGGCAAAGACAGACTTTTAAGTCTATCACAGCCAGTCATAAAGTTGGGATTCATAAGCTTCAGGCTATGAACACAAAATCAAGCTCCAACTTTACTGATGTCAATTCTCAGAATACTACGTTGTAAAGTTTATTGCCTTACTGCCTACTTCCAAAACCTATTCCATTGTAAACAATATTTTCCACTAAGTTTTCACTAATGCAAGTGAGGGAGTAAGTCTTAATTTTGTCAAATGTATCAACTCGAACACACTCTTTTCAGAAAATGCTACGCATGTGTTTATGTCCATGTTGCCTTTCAGTTCTACTTCTTTAAAGAAAAGAAAAGTCTCCCCTCACTGATGCATGGAAGCATCAAAATAACCGCTAGGCTGAACAGAAAAGTTAAACCTCTGAAGAATTATCAAAGGCACAAGGGGAAAAAAAAGAAAGAGTTGCAGCCATATAACATTTCTACCCTGAAATATTCAGTTCGGAATCCTACCTTCAGAGGAGGCTAAGTTTAAAATAAACTGTGTCATACCCCTCACCCCCAACAAGAACAGAATTAGTATTCCTTATTTATGATTTTAAGACAGTAGAGCGGTACAATGCAGAAATTCAGAAACTGGTCTTAATATCTATAACAACAGCCTTCCTCCAACACTAAAAACACAAACTTAAGTTCTGGGTCATAACAAATCTCTTTAAGAACTAAAAAAAAAAAAAAAAAAAAAAAGTACAGTTTTATGTCCTGTATGAAACCCTTCAAACAAAAATGAATATTAAAACAAGAGTATAATTTAAAAAGCTGTGTATTGGAGTGTTTATAAACCAGAAGTGTTAAGCAGCAGCAGTTTCCAATTTCTTATTAAATTCAACTAGACTTGAAATTTAGGAACACATTACAAACCAATGCGGAACTATGCTAGCTCATACTCAAACCTTTGCAGGTGTTTCAGTAAAGAAAGCCTCCCATGAGAATAAACAGAGGCAGCATAATACATTAAGTCAACACTTGCCTTCAACATGCCAAAAAGAATGTGTTACATGTCCATTTGTCACCAAAGCACCCAGTAAGAGATGCGTTATTGCTGTAGAACATTTCAAGTTTACCAACACCCAAGTGCAAACAAACTGATGTTGTATATATGCACTTGCCCATTCTCACCAGTATTTCCACTTAATAATGAATGGTTTTTCTTTACACAATCAAATTTAAAGCTTTGAAAATAACAGTTTTTTGATTTTAGTTTTTTTCCACAATATTAATCACCACATGCAATTTAGTTTTCTGATCATTTTGCTAAAAAACTGCACCAATATCAGAACAGTGCAAATCATATTTAATTTTAAAAGTTATAATGGCTTGAGTTCATAATTAGAGGGAACACTGTCAAGATCTTGATATTTTGCTCACCCACCATTGCTTGCATTCCATTAAAAACAAACACTTTCCTGTCAATTTTGATTTATTTTTTTAACAGTAGTCCCCCATGCTTTTATCAGAGCTGAAATTAAGGATATGATCCACAATTTCAACACACATAGTGCCTTAATAGCAATGTTTTTATGCAATTCCATCAACTATTATAATTCCATAAATATATTCCCCCCCCACCCCCGACACGTTTCCAGACTAAGAACTAGTCACTAGCACTTGTGATCCCACAAGTGTTTTAAGTTTTTCAGCAATGGAGAGATTTCAAGATTAAGAAATCTGAGGACTTCCCCTCTCCTACAGCCCCCAGTGTTTTCATTTTATAGTAAGTTCAAAGTTGGTTTCCACATCTTGACAGTGTTCCTTATAAAACCGTATGACAGTAAAAGTGCCAGTAGGCATGGCAACCTCTTTGAAGGGAGCATTTAAACTCCTTGGCACTGGGAATGCCAGCACCAAGGATTACATTGAAATTCAAAATTATACTTAAGGCTACAATTAGCAAACCCACTTTCCATAAGCCTAATATTCTATCACTAGATTTGAAAATTCAGAAGCTAACGCAACCGTATACTTTTATGCTCAAATCTGAGGAAAAAGTTACTTTTCTTTAGCAAGGGCAGTATATGAAACTGTGGTAGCAAATGTTTCTTACGCATTGACTACTCATTTCACCATCATTCACTTACTTTGTCTTAAAGTTCAAAACTGGCAAGGCACATTTACATATTCCAATGAATACTTGACAATTTTAAATTACACTTCATGTCCCAGCTATCCCAGTAATTGACATACAACATACTAAAATGGTTTATTAAGATAACAAAAAAAAATATCAATTAATGTGAAACATACAGGCTATTGGCAACCACTATTCTAAAAATTATGTAAATACAAGTAAACATACTGAAATGTGTGCGATTCTAAGTTTTTAACCAGAAGATCTCTGTACTAACACACATTTATATTAATGACACATAAAAAAAATAAAAACTTTATTACAAAAATAAGTTACACTCGCCTCCAGCTTACAGTATAAAACAATTTTATTTGCAGGAATGCAAAATGATTGTTTGCCATGAGCATTTTCAACATATGACATGTCTAATTTCGTTAAAATTTGCATTTACTGGGGGAACTGGTGTGTATAAAACCTTAATTAGGTATAAGCTTCAATTTTCCTTGTGGTGCCTATGGGTATGTAGTATAACTGCAGTATCCCTTTGGGCAGGGGGTTAAGGGAAGCTCTTTATGCCAAGTCCAAAGTAAG